>NW_021205286.1:0-1563 GCF_002162155.2 Triticum dicoccoides
GGCGGCGGCGCGGTGACGCATGGTGGCGGTGGCGGCACTAGGGCGCGGGGTTGGGCGGCGTTGGGCGCGGCGGCGATGCACAAGGGCGGCGGCGCGGGTGAGAGGCGCGGGGTGAGGCGCGGCTTGGGTGGTGCGGCGGCGCGGCGTGGGTGTGGCGGCGCGGCGTGGGGCGGCGGAGAGGAGAGGAGAGGTGTTGGTTTGATGTGTTTAGAGGGGGGGTGCTTGGGTATTTATATTGGGGAGGGGAGGGTTTTGCTTGGGGTAGGGGACAAGAAATAGACTAGGATTAGGAAACAAAAGGAAAAGATCTAGAAATAGATACGGAATAAACGAACATAGGACAAGAGTCCTACTAAGACTAGGAAAGCAAGAAGCGGCGGCTCCCTGGTGCACGCGCGCTATGGCCTCTGGCCTGGCTGGCTCGGTGGCTTGGGCCTTAGGCCTTTGGCCCAAGGCGCTGCGGGATTTTTTTTTTTAAACGGTCTCGCGCGAAGAAAAATAAATAAAAGAAAATCTAAACGAACTCCAAAATTAATAAAGTAAATTTTCCCCGACTCCTAAAATGAGCCGAACAAAATGAACTTTTCTCCGGACCTAAAATAAAATTTTCAAAAACGCGCAATTTTCCCTATCCGAATAAAATGCAAATAAAACTCCGGCAAACAAAAGTTGATCTATTTATTAAATCTTCATTTTCCTAAATTTGGGAAAGTCATATTATTCCCTCTCTTATATTTTTGATAACGGAAAATAATTGAAGATGAAATAAATAAATCAAATGATCCTCTTTTCAATTCGAGAAAACTCTCAAATATGAAAATAACGAAATCTCCAACTCTCTCCAAGGGTCCTTGAGTTGCGTGAAATTTCTAGGATTGACCAAAATGCAAGAAAATAAATTATGCATGATGATCTATTCCAAATTGAAAATAAATTCCAAGGGGCTTTGAATTTAATTCTTTGAAACTCCCAACTCATATTTCATATAATTTGAAGAAGTCATTTTATCTTCTCTCGTGAAAATCATTGAGTCGCATAAAGTTTCAGAATTGGGATATTTCCAAATGAAATTCAAATATTCTCAACACCCCTTGTCATTTAAATAAATGGAAGAAGTCATGTCATCTTCTCTCCGGGGTTTGGTGATGAAAAGAATTTGAATTCACGAAGATCAGAAAACCAATATGAAAGTTTGGGAAAGTCCTTTTATTCCCTCTCATTTAACTTTCAAAAAGTTTCGAATTCACTCACTTTCAGTCAATCAATCAAGCAATCAATCAAATCTATCTATTTGTTTATAACATTCCAAAATTTAGAATTTTGGGATGTTACACTGCTGCTGTTGTTGTTGCTGTTGTTGTTGCTCTTACTGCTGTTGTTGTTGTTATTGTTGTTGCTGCTGTTGTTGTTGCTGTTGTTGTTGCTCTTCTTGTTATTGCTCTTGATGTTGCTGTTGTTGTTGCTGTTGTTGTTGTTGTTGTTGTTGTTGTTGTTGTTGTTGTTGTTGTTGTTGTTGTTGTTGTTGTTGTTGCTGCTGCTGCTGTTGTTGTTGTTGTTGTTGCT
>NW_021205287.1:0-1219 GCF_002162155.2 Triticum dicoccoides
ATGACCAAGACTCCGTTCTCCGGAACAATGGAGCGAGCAACCAACTTGTTGGAAATCATACATACCGATGTGTGCGGTCCAATGAGCGTTGAGGCTCGCGGAGGATATCGTTATGTTCTCACTCTCACTGATGACTTGAGTAGATATGGGTATGTCTACTTAATGAAACACAAGTCTGAGACCTTTGAAAAGTTCAAAGAATTTCAGAATGAGGTAGAGAATCAACGTGACCGAAAGATAAAATTCTTACGATCAGATCGTGGAGGAGAATACTTAAGTCACGAATTTGGTACACACTTAAGGAAATGTGGAATCGTTTCACAACTCACGCCGCCTGGAACACCTCAGCGAAACGGTGTGTCCGAACGTCGTAATCGCACTCTATTGGATATGGTGCGGTCTATGATGTCTCTTACCGATTTACCACTATCATTTTGGGGATACGCTCTAGAGACAGCTACATTCACTTTAAATAGGGCACCGTCTAAATCCGTTGAGACGACACCGTATGAATTATGGTTTGGAAAGAAACCTAAGCTGTCGTTTCTAAAAGTTTGGGGATGCGATGCTTATGTCAAGAAACTTCAACCTGAAAAGCTCGAACCCAAGTCGGAAAAATGCGTATTCATAGGATACCCTAAGGAAACTGTCGGGTATACCTTCTACTTAAGATCCGATGGCAAGATCTTTGTTGCCAAGAACGGATGCTTTCTGGAAAAAGAGTTTCTCTCGAAAGAAGTAAGTGGGAGGAAAGTAGAACTCGATGAAGTACTACCTCTTGAGAGGGAAAGTGGCGCAGCGCAGGAAACCGTTCCTGTGATGCCCACACCAACTGAAGAGGAAAACAATGATGATGATCAAGGTACTTCGGATCAAGTTACTACTGAACTTCGTAGGTCCACAAGGACACGTTCCGCACCAGAGTGGTACGGCAACCCTATCCTGGAAATCATGTTGTTAGACAACAATGAACCTTCGAACTATGAAGAAGCGATGGCGGGCCCGGATTCCAACAAATGGCTTGAAGCCATGAAATCCGAGATAGAATCCATGTATGAAAACAAAGTATGGACTTTGACAGACTTGCCCGATGATCGGCGAGCGATAGAAAACAAATGGATTTTTAAGAAGAAGACGGACGCGGATGGTAATGTTACAATCTATAAGGCTCGACTTGTCGCTAAGGGTTATCGACAAGTTCAAGGGATTGACTACGACG
>NW_021205288.1:0-2652 GCF_002162155.2 Triticum dicoccoides
TTTGCTGTGACCCTCTCTACTCTTTCGCGCATGCTATGCGGGTGATATGATGATAGCATGCCAAGTTTCAACATTTTCAAGATTCATTTTGTAGTGATTTTCAATTTCACGGTCATTTAGCTCTCTAAACAATTAGGTAAATGACCGAAAAACAACAAATGATGTCAGAACATGTTGGAAATTGATGACGTAGCTTTGAATGCTGCATACTAAACACAAAAGAAGTCCGGAGTTCAAATAAGTTTAAAAAACATTGAAGTGGCCGTGTAACAGATGAGTTCTCGTCCGAACCCTGATACTCCGAAAGAGTTTGTTCAGTTTGTACACGAAGTGCGTCCAATTTTTGCCGTGACCCTCTCTACTCTTTCTCGCATGCTATGCGGGTGATATGATGATACCATGCCACGTTTCATCATTTTCATGATTCATTTTGTAGTGATTTTCAATTTCACGGTCATTTAGCTCTCTAAAACAATTAGGTAAATGAGCGAAAAACAACAAATGATGTCAGAACATGTTGGAAATTGATGACGTCGCTTTGAATGCTTCATACTGAACACAAAAGAAGTCCGGAGTTCAAATAAGTTTAAAAAACATTGAAGTGGCCATGTAACAGATGAGTTCTCGTCCGAAACCCTGATACTCTAAAAGAGTTTGTCCAGTTTGTACACGAAGTGCGTCCAGTTTTTGCCGTGACCCTCTCTACTCTTTCGCGCATGCTATGCGGGTGATATGATGATACCATGCCAAGTTTCAACATTTTCAGGATTCATTTTGTAGTGATTTTCAATTTCACGGTCATTTAGCTCTCTAAACAATTAGGTAAATGACCGAAAAACAACAAGTGATGTCAGAACATGTTGGAAATTGATGACGTCGTTTTGAATGTTGCATACTAAACAGAAAAGAAGTCCGGAGTTCAAATAAGTTTAAAAAACATTGAAGTGGCCGTGTAACAGATGAGTTCTCGTTCGAAACCCTGATACTCCGAAAGAGTTTGTCCAGTTTGTACACGAAGTGCGTCCAGTTTTTGCCGTGACCCTCTCTACTCTTTCTCGCATGCTATGCGGGTGATATGATGATACCATGCCACGTTTCATCATTTTCAGGATTGATTTTGTAGTGATTTTCAATTTCACGGTCATTTAGCTCTCTAAAACAATTAGGTAAATGAGCGAAAACAACAAATGATGTCAGAACATGTTGGAAATTGATGACGTCGCTTTGAATGCTGCATACTGAACACAAAAGAAGTCCGGAGTTCAAATAAGTTTAAAAAACATTGAAGTGGCCATGTAACAGATGAGTTCTCATCCGAAACCCTGATACTCTGAAAGAGTTTGTCCAGCTTGTACACGAAGTGCGTCCAGTTTTTGCCGTGACCCTCTCTACTCTTTCGCGTATGCTATGCGGGTGATATGATGATACCATGCCAAGTTTCAACATTTTCAGGATTCATTTTGTAGTGATTTTCAATTTCACGGTCATTTAGCTCTCTAAACAATTAGGAAAATGACCGAAAAACAACAAATGATGTCAGAACATGTTCGAAATTGATGACGTCGCTTTGAATGATGCATACTAAACACATAAGAAGTCCGGAGTTCAAATAAGTTTAAAAAACATTGAAGTGGCCGTGTAACAGATGAGTTCTCGTCCGAAACCCTGATACTCCGAAAGAGTTTGTCCAGTTTGTACACGAAGTGCGTCCAGTTTTTGCCGTGACCCTCTCTATTCTTTCTCGCATGCTATGCGGGTGATATGATGATACCATGCCACGTTTCATAATTTTCAGGATTCATTTTGTAGTGATTTTCAATTTCATGGTCATTTAGCTCTCTAAAATAATTAGGTAAATGACTGAAAAACAAAAAATAATGTCAGAACATGTTGGAAATTGATGACGTCCCTTTGAATGCTGCATACTGAACACAAAAGAAGTCCGGAGTTCAAATAAGTTTAAAAAACATTGAAGTGGCCGTGTAACAGATGAGTTCTCGTCCGAAACCCTGATACTCCGAAAGAGTATGTCCAGTTTGTACACGAAGTGCGTCCAGTTTTTGCCGTGACCTTCTCTACTCTTTCGTCCATGCTATGCGGGTGATATGATGATACCATGCCAAGTTTCAACATTTTCAGGATTCATTTTGTAATGATTTTCAATTTCACGGTCATTTAGCTCTCTAAAACAATTAGGTAAATGACCGAAAAACAACAAATGATGTCAGAACATGTTGGAAATTGATGACGTCACTTTGAATACTGCATACTGAACACAAAAGAAGTCTGGAGTTCAAATAAGTTTAAAAAACATTGAAGTGGCCGTTTAACAGATGAGTTCTCGTCCGAAACCCTGATACTCCGAAAGAGTGTGTCCAGTTTGTACACGAAGTGCGTCCAGTTTTTGCTGTGACCCTCTCTACTCTTTCGCGCATGCTATGCGGGTGATATGATGATAGCATGCCAAGTTTCAACATTTTCAGGATTCATTTTGTAGTGATTTTCAATTTCACGGTCATTTGGCTCTCTAAACAATTAGGTAAATAACCGAAAAACAACAAATGATGTCAGAACATGTTGGAAATTGATGACGTCGCTTTGAATGCTGCATACTAAACACAAAAGAAGTCCGAGTTCAAATAAGTTTAAAAA
>NW_021205288.1:2758-3273 GCF_002162155.2 Triticum dicoccoides
TTTGCTGTGACCCTCTCTACTCTTTCGCGCATGCTATGCGGGTGATATGATGATAGCATGCCAAGTTTCAACATTTTCAAGATTCATTTTGTAGTGATTTTCAATTTCACGGTCATTTAGCTCTCTAAACAATTAGGTAAATGACCGAAAAACAACAAATGATGTCAGAACATGTTGGAAATTGATGACGTCGCTTTGAATGCTGCATACTAAACACAAAAGAAGTCCGGAGTTCAAATAAGTTTAAAAAACATTGAAGTGGCCGTGTAACAGATGAGTTCTCGTCCGAAACCCAGATACTACGAAAGAGTTTGTCCAGTTTGTACACGAAGTGCGTCTAGTTTTTGCCGTGACCCTCTCTACTCTTTCTCGCATGCTATGCGGGTGATATGATGATACCATGCGACGTTTCATCGTTTTCAGGATTCATTTTGTAGTGATTTTCAATTTCACGGTCATTTAGCTCTCTAAACAATTAGGTAAATGACCGAAAAACAACAAATGATGTCAGAACA
>NW_021205288.1:4177-5066 GCF_002162155.2 Triticum dicoccoides
AGTTCAAATAAGTTTAAAAAACATTGAAGTGGCCGTGTAACAGATGAGTTCTCGTCCGAAACCCAGATACTCCGAAAGAGTTTGTCCAGTTTGTACACGAAGTGCGTCTAGTTTTTGCCGTGACCCTCTCTACTCTTTCTCGCATGCTATGCGGGTGATATGATGATACCATGCGATGTTTCATCGTTTTCAGGATTCATTTTGTAGTGATTTTCAATTTCACGGTCATTTAGCTCTCTAAACAATTAGGTAAATGACCGAAAAACAACAAATGATGTCAGAACATGTTGGAAATTGATGACGTCGCTTTGAATGCTGCATACTAAACACAAAAGAAGTCCGGAGTTCAAATAAGTTTAAAAAACATTGAAGTGGCTGTGTAACAGATGAGTTCTCATACGAAACCCTGATTCTCCGAAATAGTTTGTCCAGTTTGTACATGAAGTGCGTCCAGTTTTGGCCGTGACCCTCTCTACTCTTTCGCGCATGCTATGCCGGGGATATGATGGTACCATGCCAAGTTTCAACATTTTCAGGATTCATTTTGTAGTGATTTACAATTTCACAGTCAATTAGCTCTCTAAACAATTAGGTAAATGACCGAAAAACAACAAATGATGTCAGAACGTGTTGGAAATTGATGACGTCGCTTTGAATGCTGCATACTAAACACAAAAGAAGTCCGGAGTTCAAATAAGTTTAAAAAACATTGAAGTGGCCGTGTAACAGATGAGTTCTCATCCGAAACCCTGATACTCCAAAAGAGTTTGTCCAGTTTGTACACGAAGTGCATCCAGTTTTTGCCATTACCTCTCTACTCTTTCGCGCATGCTATGCGGGTGATATGATGATACCATGCCAAGTTTCAACATTTTCAGGATTCATTTTG
>NW_021205288.1:6951-15489 GCF_002162155.2 Triticum dicoccoides
TTTGCCGTGACCCTCTCTACTCTTTCGTGCATGCTATGCGGGTGATATGATGATACCATGCCAAGTTTCAACATTTTCAAGATTCATTTTGTAGTGATTTTCAATTTCACGGTCATTTAGCTCACTAAAACAATTAGGTAAATGACCGAAAAACAACAAATGATGTCAGAACATGTTGGAAATTGATGACGTCGCTTTGAATGCTGCATACTAAACACAAAAGAAGTCCGGAGTTCAAATAAGTTTAAAAGACATTGAAGTGGCCGTGTAACAGATGAGTTCTCGTCCGAAACCCTGATACTCCGAAAGAGTATGTCCAGTTTGTACACGAAGTGCGTCCAGTTTTTGCCGTGACCCTCTCTACTCTTTCGCGCATGCTATGCGGGTGATATGACGATACCATGCCACGTTTCAACATTTACAGGATTCATTTTGTAGTGATTTTCAATTTCATGGTCATTTAGCTCTCTAAAACAATTAGGTAAATGACTGAAAAAAAAATAATGTCAGAACATGTTGGAAATTGATGACGTCGCTTTGAATGCTGCATACTGCACACAAAAGAAGTCCGTAGTTCAAATAAGTTTAAAAACATTGAAGTGGCCATGTAACAGATGAGTTCTCGTCCGAAACCCTGATACTCCGAAAGAGTTTGTCCAGTTTGTACACGAAGTGCGTCCTGCTTTTGCCGTGACCCTCTCTACTCTTTCGCGCATGCTATGCGGGTGATATGATGATACCATGCCAAGTTTCAACATTTTCAGGATTCATTTTGTAATGATTTTAAATTTCACGGTCATTTAGCTCTCTAAAACAATTAGGTAAATGACCGAAAAACAACAAATGATGTCAGAACATGTTGGAAATTGATGATCTCGCTTTGAATACTGCATACCGAACACAAAAGAAGTCCGGAGTTCAAATAAGTTTAAAAAACATTGAAGTGGCCGTGTAACAGATGAGTTCTCGTCCGAAACCCTGATACTCCGAAAGAGTATGTCCAGTTTGTACACGAAGTGCGTCCAGTTTTTGCCGTGACCCTCTCTACTCTTTCGCGCATGCTATGCGGGTGATATGATGATACCATGCCAAGTTTCAACATTTTCAGGATTCATTTTGTAGTGATTTTCAATTTCATGGTCATTTAGCTATCTAAACAATTAGGTAAATGACCGAAAAACAACAAATGATGTCAGAACATGTTGGAAATTGATGACGTCGCTTTGAATGTTGCATACTAAACACAACAGAAGTCCAGAGTTCAAATAAGTTTAAAAAACATTGAAGTGGCCGTGTAACAGATGACTCTCGTCCGAAACCCTGATACTCCGAAAGAGTTTGTCCAGTTTGTACACGAAGTGCGTCCAGTTTTTTCCGTGACCCTCTCTAATCTTTCTCGCATGCTATGCGGGTGATATGATGATACCATGCCAAGTTTCAACATTTTCAGGATTCATTTTGTAGTGATTTTCAATTTCACGGTCATTTAGCTCTCTAAAACAATTAGGTAAATGACCGAAAAACAACAAATGATGTCAGAACATGTTGGAAATTGATGACGTCGCTTTGAATGCTGCATACTGAACACAAAAGAAGTCCGGAGTTCAAATAAGATTAAAAGACATTGAAGTGGCCATGTAACAGATGAGTTCTCGTCCGAAACCCTGATACTCCGAAAGAGTATGTCCAGTTTGTACACGAAGTGCGTCCAGTTTTTGCTGTGACCCTCTCTACTCTTTCGCGCATGCTATGTGGGTGATATGATGATACCATGCCAAGTTTCAACATTTTCAGGATTCATTTTGTAGTGATTTTCAATTTCATGGTCATTTAGCTCTCTAAACAATTAGGTAAATGACCGAAAAACAACAAATAATGTCAGAACATGTTGGAAATTGATGACGTCGCTTTGAATGCTGCATACTAAACACAAAAGAAGTCCGGAGTTCAAATAAGTTTAAAAAACATTGAAGTGACCGTGTAACAGATGAGTTCTCGTCCGAAACCCTGATACTCCGAAAGTGTATGTCCAGTTTGTACACGAAGTGCGTCCAGTTTTTGCCGTGACCCTCTCTACTCTTTCGTGCATGATATGCGGGTGATATGATGATACCATGCCAAGTTTCAACATTTTCAGGATTCATTTGTAGTGATTTTCAATTTCACGGTCATTTAGCTCTCTAAACAATTAGGTAAATGACCGAAAAACAACAAATGATGTCAGAACGTGTTGGAAATTGATGACGTCGCTTTGAATGCTGCATACTAAACACAAAAGAAGTCCAGAGTTCAAATAAGTTTAAAAAACATTGAAGTGGCCATGTAACAGATGAGTTCTCGTCCGAAACCCTGATACTCCGATAGGGTTTGTCCAGTTTGTACACGAAGTGCATCCAGTTTTTTCCGTGACCCTCTCTACTCTTTCTCGCATGCTATGCGGGTGATATGATTATACCATGCGACGTTTCATCATTTTCAGCATTCATTTTGTTGTGATTTTCAATTTCACGGTCATTTAGCTCTCTAAAACAATTAGGTAAATGAGCGAAAAACAACAAATGATGTCACAACATGTTGGAAATTGATGACGTCGCTTTGAATGCTGCATACTGAACACAAAAGAAGTCCGGAGTTCAAATAAGTTTAAAAGACATTGAAGTGGCCATGTAACAGATGAGTTCTCGTCCGAAACCCTGATACTCCAAAAGAGTATGTCCAGTTTGTACACGAAGTGCGTCCAGTTTTTGCTGTGACCCTCTCTACTCTTTCGCGCATGCTATGTGGGTGATATGATGATACCATGCCAAGTTTCAACATTTTCAGGATTCATTTTGTAGTGATTTTCAATTTCACGGTCATTTAGCTCTCTAAACAATTAGGTAAATGACCGAAAAACAACAAATAATGTCAGAACATGTTGGAAATTGATGACGTCGCTTTGAATGCTGCATACTAAACACAAAAGAAGTCTGGAGTTCAAATAAGTTTAAAAAACATTGAAGTGACCGTGTAACAGATGAGTTCTCGTCCGAAACCCTGATACTCCGAAAGAGTTTGTCCAGTTTGTACATGAAGTGCGTCCAGTTTTTGCCGTGACCCTCTCTACTCTTTCTCGCATGCTATGCGGGTGATATGATGATACCGTGCCACGTTTCATCATTTTCAGGATTCATTTTGTAGTGATTTTCAATTTCACGGTCATTTAGCTCTTTAAAACAATTAGGTAAATGAGCGAAAACCAACAAATGATGTCAGAACATGTTGGAAATTGATGACGTCGCTTTGAATGCTGCATTCTGAACACAAAAGAAGTACGGAGTTCAAATAAGTTTAAAAAACATTGAAGTGGCCATGTAACAGATGAGTTCTCGTCCGAAACCCTGATACCCTGAAAGAGTTTGTCCAGTTTGTACACGAAGTGCGTCCAGTTTTTGTCGTGACCCTCTCTACTCTTTCGCGCATGCTATGCGGGTGATATGATGATACCATGCCAAGTTTTAACATTTTCAGGATTCATTTTGTAGTGATTTTCAATTTCACGGTCATTTAGCTCTTTAAAACAA
Organism: Triticum dicoccoides; assembly: GCF_002162155.2. Classification (NCBI taxonomy): domain Eukaryota; kingdom Viridiplantae; phylum Streptophyta; class Magnoliopsida; order Poales; family Poaceae; genus Triticum; species Triticum dicoccoides. The sequence continues at coordinate 10,515 of NW_021205288.1, forward strand.
TTAGGTAAATGACCGAAAAACAACAAATGATGTCAGAACATGTTGGAAAATGATGACGTCGCTTTGAATGCTGCATACTGAACACAAAAGAAGTCCGGAGTTCAAATAAGTTTAAAAAACATTGAAGTGGCCGTGTAACAGATGAGTTCTCGTCCGAAACCCTGATACTCCGAAAGAGTATGTCCAGTTTGTACACGAAGTGCGTCCAGTTTTTGCCGTGACCCTCTCTACTCTTTCGTGCATGCTATGCGGGTGATATGATGATACCATGCCAAGTTTCAACATTTTCAGGATTCATTTTGTAGTGATTTTCAATTTCACGGTCATTTAGCTCTCTAAACAATTAGGTAAATGACCGAAAAACAACAAATGATGTCAGAACATGTTGGAAATTGATGACGTCGCTTTGAATGCTGCATACTAAACACAAAAGAAGTCCGGAGTTCAAATAAGTTTAAAAAACATTGAAGTGGCCGTGTAACAGATGAGTTCTCGTCCGAAACCCTGATACTCCGAAAGAGTTTGTCCAGTTTGTAGACGAAGTGCGTCCAGTTTTTGCCGTGACCCTCTCTAATCTTTCTCGCATGCTATGCGGGTGATATGATAATACCATGCGACGTTTCATCATTTTCAGGATTCTTTTTGTAGTGATTTTCAATTTCACGGTCATTTAGCTCTCTAAAACAATTAGGTAAATGAGCGAAAAACAACAAATGATGTCAGAACATGTTGGAAATTGATGACGTCGCTTTGAATGCTGCATACTGAACACAAAAGAAGTCCTGAGTTCAAATAAGTTTTAAAAACATTGAAGTGGCCATGTAACAGATGAGTTCTCGTCCGAAACCCTGATACTTTGAAAGAGTTTGTCTAGTTTGTACACGAAGTGCATCCAGTTTTTGCCGTGACCCTCTCTACTCTTTCGCGCATGCTATGCGGGTGATACGATGATACCATGCCAAGTTTCAACATTTTCAGGATTCATTTTGTAGTGATTTCAATTTCACGGTCATTTAGCTCTCTAAAACAATTAGGTAAATGACCGAAAAACAACAAATGATGTCAGAACATGTTGGAAATTGATGACGTCGCTTTGAATGCTTTATACTGAACACAAAAGAAGTCCGGAGTTCAAATAAGTTTAAAAGACATTGAAGTGGCCGTGTAACAGATGAGTTCTCATCCGAAACCCTGATACTCCGAAAGAGTATGTCCAGTTTGTACACAAAGTGCGTCCAGTTTTTGCCGTGACCCTCTCTACTCTTTCGTGCATGCTATGCGGGTGATATGATGATACCATGCCATGTTTCAACATTTTCAGGATTCATTTTTAGTGATTTTCAATTTCATGGTCATTTAGCTCTCTAAAACAATTAGGTAAATGACTGAAAAACAACAAATAATGTCAGAACATGTTGGAAATTGATGACGTCGCTTTGAATGCCGCATAGTGAACACAAAAGAAGTCCGTAGTTCAAATAAGTTTAAAAAACATTGAAGTGGCCATGTAACAGATGAGTTCTCGTCCGAAACCCTGATACTCCGAAGGAGTTTGTCCAGTTTGTACACGAAGTGCGTCCTATTTTTGCCGTGACCCTCTCTACTCTTTCGCGCATGCTATGCGGGTGATATGATGATACCATGCCAAGTTTCAACATTTTCAGGATTCATTTGTAATGATTTTCAATTTCACGGTCATTTAGCTCTCTAAAACAATTAGGTAAATAACCGAAAAACAACAAATGATGTCAGAACATGTTGGAAATTGATGACGTCGCTTTGAATGCTGCATACTAAACACAACAGAAGTCTGGAGTTCAAACAAGTTTAAAAAACATTGAAGTGGCCGTGTAACAGATGAGTTCTCGCCCGAAACCCTGATACTCCGAAAGAGTTTGTCCAGTTTGTACATGAAGTGCGTCCAGTTTTTGCCGTGACCCTCTCTACTCTTTCTCGCATGCTATGCGGGTGATATGATGATACCATGCCACGTTTCATCATTTTCAGGATTCATTTTGTAGTGATTTTCAATTTCACGGTCATCTAGCTCTCTAAAACAATTAGGTAAATGAGCGAAAAACAACAAATGATGTCAGAACATGTTGGAAATTGATGACGTCGCTTTGAATGTTGCATACTGAACACAAAAGAAGTCCGGAGTTCAAATAAGTTTAAAAGACATTGAAGTGGCCATGTAACAGATGAGTTCTCGCCCGAAACCCTGATACTCTGAAAGAGTTTGTCCAGTTTGTACACGAAGTGCGTCCAGTTTTTGCCGTGACCCTCTCTACTCTTTCGCGCATGCTATGCGGGTGATATGACGATACCATGCCAAGATTCAACATTTTCAGGATTCATTTTGTAGTGATTTTCAATTTCACGGTCATTTAGCTCTCTAAAACAATTAGGTAAATGACCGAAAAACAACAAATGATGTCAGAACATGTTGGAAATTGATGACGTCGCTTTGAATGTTGCATACTGAACACAAAAGAAGTTCGGACTTCAAATAAGTTTAAAAAACATTGAAGTGGCCGTGTAACAGATGAGTTCTCGTCCGAAACCCTGATACTCCGAAAGAGTATGTCCAGTTTGTACACGAAGTGCGTCTAGTTTTTGCCGTGACCCTCTCTACTCTTTCGCGCATGCTATGCGGGTGATATGACGATACCATGCCAAGTTTCAACATTTTCAGGATTCATTTTGTGGTGATTTTCAATTTCACGGTCATTTAGCTCTCTAAACAATTAGGTAAATGACCGAAAAACAACAAATGATGTCAGAGTTGGAAATTGATGACGTTGCTTTGAATGCTGCATACTAAACACAAAAGAAGTCCGGAGTTCAAATAAGTTTAAAAAACATTGAAGTGGCCGTGTAACAGATGAGTTCTCGTCCGAAACCCTGATACTCCGAAAGAGTTTGTCCAGTTTGTACACGAAGTGCGTCCAGTTTTTGCTGTGACCCTCTCTACTCTTTCTCGCATGCTATGCGGGTGATATGATGATACCATGCCACGTTTCATCATTTTCAGGATTCATTTTGTAGTGATTTTCAATTTCACGGTCATTTAGCTCTCTAAAACAATTAGGTAAATGAGCGAAAAACAACAAATGATGTCAGAGCAAGTTGGAAATTGATGACGTCACTTTGAATGCTGCATACTGAACACAAAAGAAGTCCGGAGTTCAAATAAGTTTTAAAAACATTGAAGTGGCCATGTAACAGATGAGTTCTCGTCCGAAACCCTGATACTCTGAAAGAGTTTGTCCAGTTTGTACACGAAGTGCGTCCAGTTTTTGCCGTGACCCTCTCTACTCTTTCTCGCATGCTATGCGGGTGATATGATTATACCATGCGACGTTTCATCATTTTCAGGATTCATTTTGTAGTGATTTTCAATTTCACGGTCATTTAGCTCTCTAAAACAATTAGGTAAATGAGAGAAAAACAACAAATGATGTCAGAACATGTTGGAAATTGATGATGTCGCTTTGAATGCTGCATACAGAACATAAAAGAAGTCCGGAGTTCAAATAAGTTTAAAAAACATTGTAGTGGCCATGTAACAGATGAGTTCTCGTCCGAAACCCTGATTCTGAAAGAGTTTGTCCAGTTTGTACACGAAGTGCATCCAGTTTTTGCCGTGACCCTCTCTACTCTTTCGCGCATGCTATGCGGGTGATACGATGATACCATGCCAAGTTTCAACATTTTCAGGATTCATTTTGTAGTGATTTTCAATTTAACGGTCATTTAGCTCTCTAAAACAATTAGGTAAATGACCGAAAAACAACAAATGATGTCAGAACATGTTGGAAATTGATGACGTCGCTTTGAATGCTGCATACTGAACACAAAAGAAGTCCGGAGTTCAAATAAGTTTAAAAAACATTGAAGTGGCCATGTAACAGATGAGTTCTTGTCCGAAACCCTGATACTCCGAAAGAGTTTGTCCAGTTTGTACACGAAGTGCATCCAGTTTTTGCCGTGACCCTCTCTACTCTTTCACGCATGCTATGCGGGTGATATGATGATACCATGCCAAGTTTCAACATTTTCAGGATTCATTTTGTAGTGATTTTCAATTTCACGGTCATTTAGAACTCTAAAACAACTAGGTAAATGACCGAAAAACAACAAATGATGTCAGAACATGTTGGAAATTGATGACGTCGCTTTGAATGCTGCATACTAAACACAAAAGATATTCGGAGTTCAAATAAGTTTAAAAAACATTGACGTGGCCGTGTAACAGATGAGTTCTCGTCTGAAACCCTGATACTCCGAAAGAGTTTGTCCAGTTTGTACATGAAGTACGTCCAGTTTTTGCCGTGACCCTCTCTACTCTTTCGCGCATGCTATGCGGGTGATATGATGATACCATGCCAAGTTTCAACATTTTCAGGATTCATTTTGTAATGATTTTCAATTTCACGGTCATTTAGCTCTCTAAAACAACTAGGTAAATGACCGAAAAACAACAAATGATGTCAGAACATGTTGGAAATTGATGACGTCGCATTGAATGCTGCATACTAAACACAACAGAAGTCCGGAGTTCAAATAAGTTTAAAAAACATTGAAGTGGCCGTGTAACAGATGAGTTCTTGCCCGAAACCCTGATACTCCGAAAGAGTTTGTCCAGTTTGTACACGAAGTGCGTCCAGTTTTTGCCGTGACCCTCTCTACTCTTTCTCGCATGCTATGCGGGTGATATGATGATACCATGCCACGTTTCATCATTTTCAGGATTCATTTTGTAGTGATTTTCAATTTCACGGTCATTTAGCTCTCTAAAACAATTAGGTAAATGAGCGAAAAACAACAAATGATGTCAGAACATGTTGGAAATTGATGACATCGCTTTGAATGCTGCATACTGAACACAAAAGAAGTCCGGAGTTCAGATAAGTTTAAAAAACATTGAAGTGGCCATGTAACAGATGAGTTCTCGTCCGAAACCCTGATACTC
>NW_021205288.1:15499-16025 GCF_002162155.2 Triticum dicoccoides
CACAAAAGAAGTCCGGAGTTCAAATAAGTTTAAAAAACATTGAAGTGCCCGTGTAATAGATGAGTTCTCGTCCGAAACCCTGATTCTTCGAAAGAGTTTGTCCAGTTTGTACACGAAGTGCGTCCAGTTTTTGCCGTGACCGTCTCTACTCTTTCGCACATGCTATGCGGGGTGAAATGATGATACCATGCCAAGTTTCAACATTTTCCGAATTCATTTTGTAGTGATTTTCAATTTCACGGTCATTTAGCTCTCTAAACAATTAGATAAATGACCGAAAAACAACAAATGATGTCAGAACATGTTGGAAATTGATGACGTCGCTTTGAATGCTGCGTACTAAACACAAAAGAAGTCCGGAGTTCAAATAAGTTTAAAAAACATTGAAGTGCCCGTGTAACAGATGAGTTCTTGTCCGAAACCCTGATACTCCGAAAGAGTTTGTCCAGTTTGTACACGAAGTGCGTCCAGTTTATGCCGTGACCCTCTCTACTATTTCGCACATGCAATGCGGGTGAAATGATGA
>NW_021205288.1:16148-20105 GCF_002162155.2 Triticum dicoccoides
CGGGTGATATGATTATACCATGCAACGTTTCATCATTTTCAGGATTCATTTTGTAGTGATTTTCAATTTCACGGTCATTTAGCTCTCTAAAACAATTAGGTAAATGACCGAAAAACAACAAATGATGTCAGAACATATTGGAAATTGATGACGTCGCTTTGAATGCTGCATGCTGAACACAAAAGAAGTCCGGAGTTCAAATAAGTTTAAAAGACATTGAAGTGGCCATGTAACAGATGAGTTCTTGTCCGAAACCCTGATACTCCGAAAGAGTTTGTCCAGTTTGTACACGAATTGCGTCCAGTTTTTGCCGTGACCCTCTCTACTCTTTCTCGCATGCTATGCGGGTGATACGATGATACCATGCCAAGTTTCAACATTTTAATGATTCATTTTGTAGTGATTTTCAATTTCACGGTCATTTAGCTCTCTAAAACAATTAGGTAAATGACCGAAAAACAACAAATGATGTCAGAACATGTTGGAAATTGATGACGTCACTTTGAATGCTGCATACTGAACACAAAAGAAGTCCGGAGTTCAAATAAGTTTAAAAAACATTGAAGTGGCCATGTAACAGATGAGTTCTCGTCCGAAACCCTGATACTCCGAAAGAGTTTGTCCAGTTTGTACACGAAGTGCGTCCAGTTTTTGCCATGACCCTCTCTACTCTTTCGCGCATGCTATGCGGGTGATATGATGATACCATGCCAAGTTTCAACATTTTCAGGATTCATTTTGTAATGATTTTCAATTTCACGGTCATTTAGCTCTCTAAAACAACTAGGTAAACGACCGAAAAACAACAAATGATGTCAGAACATGTTGGAAATTGATGACGTCGCATTGAATGCTGCATACTAAACACAACAGAAGTCCGGAGTTCAAATAAGTTTAAAAAACATTGAAGTGGCCGTGTAACAGATGAGTTCTCGTCCGAAACCCTGATACTCCGAAAGAGTTTGTCCAGTTTGTACACGAAGTGCGTCCAGTTTTTGCCGTGACCCTCTCTACTCTTTCGCGCATGCTATGCGGGTGATATGATGATACTATGCCAAGTTTCAACATTTTTAGGATTCATTTTGTAATGATTTTCAATTTCACGGTCATTTAGCTCTCTAAAACAACTAGGTAAACGACCGAAAAACAACAAATGATGTCAGAACATGTTGGAAATTGATGACATCGCATTGAATGCTGCATACTAAACACAACAGAAGTCCGGAGTTCAAATAAGTTTAAAAAACATTGAAGTGGCCGTGTAACAGATGAGTTCTCGCCCAAACCCTGATACTCCGAAAGAGTTTGTCCAGTTTGTACACGAAGTGCGTCCAGTTTTTGCCGTGACCCTCTCTACTCTTTCTCGCATGCTATGCGGGTGATATGATGATACCATGCCACGTTTCATCATTTTCAGGATTCATTTTGTAGTGATTTTCAATTTCACGGTCATCTAGCTCTCTAAAACAATTAGGTAAATGAGCAAAAAACAACAAATGATGTCAGAACATGTTGGAAATTGATGACATTGCTTTGAATGCTGCATACTGAACACAAAAGAAGTCCGGAGTTCAAATAAGTTTAAAAGACATTGAAGTGGCCATGTAACAGATGAGTTCTCGTTCGAAACCCTGATACTCTGAAAGAGTTTGTCCAGTTTGTACACGAAGTGCGTCCAGTTTTTGCCGTGACCCTCTCTACTCTTTCGCGCATGCTATGCGGGTGATATGATTATACCATGCCAAGTTTCAACATTTTCAGGATTCATTTTGTAGTGATTTTCAATTTCACGGTCATTTAACTCTCTAAAACAATTAGGTAAATGACCGAAAAACAACAAATGATGTCAGAACATGTTGGAAATTGATGACGTCGCTTTGAATGCTGCATACTGAAGATAAAAGAAGTCCGGACTTCAAATAAGTTTAAAAAACATTGAAGTGGCCGTGTAACAGATGAGTTGTCGTCCGAAACCCTGATACTCCGAAAGAGTATGTCCAGTTTGTACACGAAGTGCGTCTAGTTTTTGCCATGACCCTCTCTACTCTTTCGCGCATGCTATGCGGGTGATATGACGATACCATGCCACGTTTCATCATTTTCAGGATTCATTTTGTAGTGATTTTCAATTTCACGGTCATTTAGCTCTCTAAAACAATTAGGTAAATGAGCGAAAAACAACAAATGATGTCAGAACAAGTTGGAAATTGATGACGTCACTTTGAATGCTGCATACTGAACACAAAAGAAGTCCGGAGTTCAAATAAGTTTAAAAAACATTAAAGTGGCCATGTAACAGATGAGTTCTCGTCCGAAACCCTGATACTCTGAAAGAGTTTGTCCAGTTTGTACACGAAGTGCGTCCAGTTTTTGCCGTGACCCTCTCTACTCTTTCGCGCATGCTATGCGGGTGATATGATGATACCATGCCAAGTTTCAACATTTTTAGGATTCATTTTGTAGTGATTTTCAATTTCACGGTCATTTAGCTCTCTAAAACAATTAGGTAAATGACCGAAAAACAACAAATGATGTCAGAACATGTTGGAAATTGATGACGTCGCTTTGAATGCTACATACTGAACACAAAAGAAGTCCGGAGTTCAAATAAGTTTAAAAAACATTGAAGTGCCCGTGTAACAGATGAGTTCTCGTCCGAAACCCTGATACTCCGAAAGAGTTTGTCCATTTTGTACACGAAGTGCGTCCTATTTTTGCCGTGACCCTCTCTACTCTTTCGCGCATGCTATGCGGGTGATATGATGATACCATGCCAAGTCTCAACATTTTCAGGATTCATTTTGTAATGATTTTGAATTTCACGGTCATTTAGCTCTCTAAAACAATTAGGTAAATGACCGAAAAACAACAAATGATGTCAGAACATGTTGGAAATTGATGACGTCGCTTTGAATACTTCATACTTAACACAAAAGAAGTCCGGAGTTCAAATAAGTTTAAAAAACATTGAAGTGGCCGTGTAACAGATGAGTTCTCGTCCGAAACCCTGATACTCCGAAAGAGTTTGTCCAGTTTGTACACGAAGTGCGTCCAGTTTTTGCCGTGACCCTCTCTACTCTTTCGCGCATGCTATGCGGGTGATATGATGATACCATGCCAAGTTTCAACATTTTTAGGATTCATTTTGTAGTGATTTTCAATTTCACGGTCATTTAGCTCTCTAAAACAATTAGGTAAATGACCGAAAAACAACAAATGATGTCAGAACATGTTGGAAATTGATGACGTCGCTTTATGCTGCATACTGAACACAAAAGAAGTCCGGAGTTCAAATAAGTTTAAAAAACATTGAAGTGGCCGTGTAACAGATGAGTTCTAGTCCGAAACCCTCATACTCCGAAAGAGTATGTCCAGTTTGTACACGAAGTGCGTCCAGTTTTTGCCGTGACCCTCTCTACTCTTTCGCGCATGCTATCCGAGTGATATGAGTATACCATGCCATGTTTCAACATTTTCAGGATTCATTTTGTAGTGATTTTCAATTTCATGGTCATTTAGCTCTCTAAAACAAGTAGGTAAATCACTGAAAAACAACAAATAATGTCAGAACATGTTGGAAATTGATGACGTCGCTTTGAATGCTGCATACTATACACAAAAGAAGTCCGGAGTTCAAATAAGTTTAAAAAACATTGAAGTGGCCATGTAACAGATGAGTTCTCGTCCGAAACCCTGATACTCCAAAAGAGTTTGTCCAGTTTGTACACGAAGTGCGTCCTGTTTTTGCCGTGACCCTCTCTACTCTTTCGCGCATGCTATGCGGGTGATATGATGATACCATGCCAAGTTTCAACATTTTCAGGATTCATTTTGTAATGATTTTCAATTTCACGGTCATTTAGCTCTCTAAAACAATTAGGTAAATGACCGAAAAACAACAAATGATGTCAGAACATGTTGGAAATTGATGACGTCGCTTTGAATACTGCATACTGA
>NW_021205288.1:20782-21538 GCF_002162155.2 Triticum dicoccoides
GAGTATGTCCAGTTTGTACACGAAGTGCGTCCAGTTTTTGCCGTGACCCTCTCTACTCTTTCGCGCATGCTATGCGGGTGATATGATGATACCATGCCAAGTTTCAACATTTTCAGGATTCATTTTGTGGTGATTTTCAATTTCACGGTCATTTAGCTCTCTAAACAATTAGGTAAATGACCGAAAAACAACAAATGATGTCAGAGTTGGAAATTGATGACGTCGCTTTGAATGTTGCATACTAAACACAAAAGAAGTCCGGAGTTCAAATAAGTTTAAAAAAACATTGAAGTGGCCGTGTAACAGATGAGTTCTCGTCCGAAACCCTGATACTCCGAAAGAGTTTGTCCAGTTTGTACACGAAGTGCGTCCAGTTTTTGCCGTGACCCTCTCTACTCTTTCTCGCATGCTATGCGGGTGATATGACGATACCATGCCAAGTTTCAACATTTTCAGGATTCATTTTGTAGTGATTTTCAATTTCACGGTCATTTAGCTCTCTAAAACAATTAGGTAAATGACCGAAAAACAACAAATGATGTCAGAACAAGTTGGAAATTGATGACGTCGCTTTGAATGCTGCATACTGTACACAAAAGAAGTCCGGAGTTCAAATAAGTTTAAAAAACATTGAAGTGGCCATGTAACAGATGAGTTCTCGTCCGAAACCCTGATACTCCAAAAGAGTTTGTCCAGTTTGTACACGAAGTGCGTCCTGTTTTTGCCGTGACCCTCTCTACTCTTTCGCGCATGCTA
>NW_021205288.1:22586-23567 GCF_002162155.2 Triticum dicoccoides
CGGGTGATATGATGATACCATGCCAAGTTTCAACATTTTCAGGATTCATTTTGTAATGATTTTCAATTTCACGGTCATTTAGCTCTCTAAAACAATTAGGTAAATGACCGAAAAACAATAAATGATGTCAGAACATGTTGGAAATTGATGACGTTGCTTTGAATACTGCATACTGAACACAAAAGAAGTCCGGAGTTCAAACAAGTTTAAAAAACATTGAAGTGGCCGTGTAACAGATGAGTTCTCGTCCGAAACCCTGATACTCCGAAAGAGTATGTCCAGTTTGTACACGAAGTGTGTCCAGTTTTTGCCGTGACCCTCTCTACTCTTTTGCGCATGCTATGCGGGTGATATGATGATACCATGCCAAGTTTCAACATTTTCAGGATTCATTTTGTAGTGATTTTCAATTTCACGGTCATTTAGCTCTCTAAACAATTAGGTAAATGACCGAAAAACAACAAATGATGTCAGAACATGTTGGAAATTGATGACATCGCTATGAATACTGCATACTGAACACAAAAGAAGTCCGGAGTTCAAATAAGTTTAAAAAACAATGAAGTGGCCGTGTAACAGATGAGTTCTCGTCCGAAACCCTGATACTCCGAAAGAGTATGTCCAGTTTGTACACGAAGTGCGTCCAGTTTTTGCCGTGACCCTCTCTACTCTTTCGCGCATGCTATGCGGGTGATATGATGATACCATGCCAAGTTTCAACATTTTCAGGATTCATTTTGTGGTGATTTTCAATTTCACGGTCATTTAGCTCTCTAAACAATTAGGTAAATGACCGAAAAACAACAAATGATGTCAGAGTTGGAAATTGATGACGTCGCTTTGAATGTTGCATACTAAACACAAAAGAAGTCCGGAGTTCAAATAAGTTTAAAAAAACATTGAAGTGGCCGTGTAACAGATGAGTTCTCGTCCGAAACCCTGATACTCCGAAAGAGTTTGTCCAGTTTGTACACGAAGTGC
>NW_021205288.1:23577-23778 GCF_002162155.2 Triticum dicoccoides
CGGGTGATATGATGATACCATGCCAAGTTTCAACATTTTCAGGATTCATTTTGTAATGATTTTCAATTTCACGGTCATTTAGCTCTCTAAAACAATTAGGTAAATGACCGAAAAACAATAAATGATGTCAGAACATGTTGGAAATTGATGACGTTGCTTTGAATACTGCATACTGAACACAAAAGAAGTCCGGAGTTCAAA
>NW_021205288.1:23788-25700 GCF_002162155.2 Triticum dicoccoides
GTCCAGTTTTTGCCGTGACCCTCTCTACTCTTTTGCGCATGCTATGCGGGTGATATGATGATACCATGCCAAGTTTCAACATTTTCAGGATTCATTTTGTAGTGATTTTCAATTTCACGGTCATTTAGCTCTCTAAACAATTAGGTAAATGACCGAAAAACAACAAATGATGTCAGAACATGTTGGAAATTGATGACGTCGCTTTGAATGCTGCATACTAAACACAAAAGAAGTCCGGAGTTCAAATAAGTTTAAAAAACATTGAAGTTGCCGTGTAACAGATGAGTTCTCGGCCGAAACCCTGATACTCCGAAAGAGTTTGTCCAGTTTGTACACGAAGTGCGTCCAGTTTTTGCCGTGACCCTCTACTCTTTCGCGCATGCTATGCGGGTGATATGATGATACCATGCCAAGTTTCAACATTTTCAGGATTCATTTTGTAATGATTTTGAATTTCACGGTCATTTAGCTCTCTAAAACAATTAGGTAAATGACCGAAAAACAACAAATGATGTCAGAACATGTTGGAAATTGATGACGTCGCTTTGAATGCTGCATACTAAACACAAAAGAAGTCCGGAGTTCAAATAAGTTTAAAAAACATTGAAGTGGCCGTGTAACAGATGAGTTCTCGTCGGAAACCCTGATACTCCGAAAGAGTTTGTCCAGTTTGTACACGAAGTGCGTCCAGTTTTTGCCGTGACCCTCTCTACCCTTTCGCGCATGCTATGCGGGTGATATGATGATACCACGCCAAGTTTCAACATTTTCAGGATTCATTTTGTAGTGATTTTCAATTTCACGGTCATTTAGCTCTCTAAACAATTAGGTAAATGACCGAAAAACAACAAATGATGTCAGAACATGTTGGAAATTGATGACGTCGCTTTGAATGCTGCATGCTGAACACAAAAGAAGTCCGGAGTTCAAATAAGTTTAAAAAACATTGAAGTGGCCGTGTAACAGATGAGTTCTCGTCCGAAACCCTGATACTCCGAATGAGTATGTCCAGTTTGTACACGAAGTGCGTCCAGTTTTTGCCGTGACCCTCTCTACTCTTTCGCGCATGCTATGCGGGTGATATGATGATACCATGCCAAGTTTCAACATTTTCAGGATTCATTTTGTGGTGATTTTCAATTTCACGGTCATTTAGCTCTCTAAACAATTAGGTAAATGACCGAAAAACAACAAATGATGTCAGAGTTGGAAATTGATGACGTCGCTTTGAATGTTGCATACTAAACACAAAAGAAGTCCGGAGTTCAAATAAGTTTAAAAAAACATTGAAGTGGCCGTGTAACAGATGAGTTCTCGTCCGAAACCCTGATACTCCGAAAGAGTTTGTCCAGTTTGTACACGAAGTGCATCCAGTTTTTGCCGTGACCCTCTCTACTCTTTCTCGCATGCTATGCGGGTGATATGACGATACCATGCCAAGTTTCAACATTTTCAGGATTCATTTTGTAGTGATTTTCAATTTCACGGTCATTTAGCTGTCTAAAACAATTAGGTAAATGACCGAAAAACAACAAATGATGTCAGAACATGTTGGAAATTGATGACGTCGCTTTGAATGCTGCATACTGAACACAAAAGAAGTCCGGAGTTCAAATAAGTTTAAAAAACATTGAAGTGGTCGTGTAACAGATGAGTTCTCGTCCGAAACCCTGATACTCCGAAAGAGTATGTCCAGTTTGTACACGAAGTGCGTCTAGTTTTTGCCGTGACCCTCTCTACTCTTTCGCGCATGCTATGCGGGTGATATGATGATACCATGCCAAGTTTCAACATTTTCAGGATTCATTTTGTGGTGATTTTCAATTTCACGGTCATTTAGCTCTCTAAACAATTAGGTAAATGACCGAAAAACAACAAATGAAGAACATGTTGGAAATTGATGACGTCGCTT
>NW_021205288.1:25710-26350 GCF_002162155.2 Triticum dicoccoides
AATGCTGCATACTAAACACAAAAGAAGTCCGGAGTTCAAATAAGTTTAAAAAACATTGAAGTGGCCGTGTAACAGATGAGTTCTCGTCCGAAACCCTGATACTCCGAAAGAGTTTGTCCAGTTTGTACACGAAGTGCGTCCAGTTTTTGCCGTGACCCTCTCTACTCTTCCTCGCATGCTATGCGGGTGATATGACGATACCATGCCACGTTTCATCATTTTGAGGATTCATTTTGTAGTGATTTTCAATTTCACGGTCATTTAGCTCTCTAAAACAATTAGGTAAATGAGCGAAAAACAACAAATGATGTCAGAACAAGTTGGAAATTGATGACGTCGCTTTGAATGCTGCATACTGAACACAAAAGAAGTCCGGAGTTCAAATAAGTTTAAAAAACATTAAAGTGGCCGTGTAACAGATGAGTTCTCGTCCGAAACCCTGATACTCTGAAAGAGTTTGTCCAGTTTGTACACGAAGTGCGTCCAGTTTTTGCCGTGACCCTCTCTACTCTTTTGCGCATGCTATGCGGGTGATATGATGATACCATGCCAAGTTTCAACATTTTCAGGATTCATTTTGTAGTGATTTTCAATTTCACGGTCATTTAGCTCTCTAAACAATTAGGTAAATGACCGAAAA
>NW_021205288.1:30833-31648 GCF_002162155.2 Triticum dicoccoides
TCAATTTCACGGTCATTTAGCTCTCTAAAACAATTAGGTAAATGACCGAAAAACAACAAATGATGTCAGAACATGTTGGAAATTGATGACATCGCTTTATGCTGCATACTGAACACAAAAGAAGTCCGGAGTTCAAATAAGTTCAAAAAACATTGAAGTGGCCGTGTAACAGATGAGTTCTCGTCCGAAACCCTGATACTCTGAAAGAGTATGTCCAGTTTGTACACGAAGTGCGTCCAGTTTTTGCCGTGACCCTCTCTACTCTTTCGCGCATGCTATCCGGGTGATATGATGATACCATGCCATGTTTCAACATTTTCAGGATTCATTTTGTAGTGATTTTCAATTTCATGGTCATTTAGCTCTCTAAAACAACTAGGTAAATGACTGAAAAACAACAAATAATGTCAGAACATGTTGGAAATTGATGACGTCGCTTTGAATGCTGCATATTGTACACAAAAAAGTCCGGAGTTCAAATAAGTTTAAAAAACATTGAAGTGGCCATGTAACAGATGAGTTCTCGTCCGAAACCCTGATACTCCAAAAGAGTTTGTCCAGTTTGTACACGAAGTGCGTCCTGTTTTTGCCGTGACCCTCTCTACTCTTTCGCGCATGCTATGTGGGTGATATGATGATACCATGCCAAGTTTCAACATTTTCAGGATTCATTTTGTAATGATTTTCAATTTCACGGTCATTTAGCTCTCTAAAACAATTAGGTAAATGACCGAAAAACAACAAATGATGTCAGAACATGTTGGAAATTGATGACGTCGCTTTGAATACTGCATACTGAACACAAAAGAAGTCCG
>NW_021205288.1:33639-34299 GCF_002162155.2 Triticum dicoccoides
AGTTCTCGTCCGAAACCCTGATACTCCGAAAGAGTTTGTCCAGTTTGTACACGAAGTGCGTCCTATTTTTGCCGTGACCCTCTCTACTCTTTCGCGCATGCTATGCGGGTGATATGATGATACCATGCCAAGTTTCAACATTTTCAGGATTCATTTTGTAATGATTTTGAATTTCACGGTCATTTAGCTCTCTAAAACAATTAGGTAAATGACCGAAAAACAACAAATGATGTCAGAACATGTTGGAAATTGATGACGTCGCTTTGAATACTGCATACTTAACATAAAAGAAGTTCGGAGTTCAAATAAGTTTAAAAAACATTGAAGTGGCCGTGTAACAGATGAGTTCTTGTCCGAAACCCTGATACTCCGAAAGAGTATGTCCAGTTTGTACACGAAGTGCGTCTAGTTTTTGCCGTGACCCTCTCTACTCTTTCGCGCATGCTATGCGGGTGATATGATGATACCATGCCAAGTTTCAACATTTTCAGGATTCATTTTGTAGTGATTTTCAATTTCACGGTCATTTAGCTCTCTAAACAATTAGGTAAATGACCGAAAAACAACAAATGATGTCAGAACATGTTGGAAATTGATGACGTTGCTTTGAATGCTGCATGCTGAACACAAAAGATGTCCGGAGTTCAAATAAGTTTAAAA
>NW_021205288.1:34309-34856 GCF_002162155.2 Triticum dicoccoides
TTTGCCGTGACCCTCTCTACTCTTTCGCGCATGCTATGCGGGTGATATGATGATACCATGCCAACTTTCAACATTTTCAGGATTCATTTTGTAGTGATTTTCAATTTCACGGTCATTTAGCTCTCTAAACAATTAGGTAAATGACCGAAAAACAACAAATGATGTCAGAACATGTTGGAAATTGATGACGTTGCTTTGAATGCTGCATGCTGAACACAAAAGAAGTCCGGAGTTCAAATAAGTTTAAAAGACATTGAAGTGGCCGTGTAACAGATGAGTTCTCGTCCGAAACCCTGATACTCCGAAAGAGTATGTCCGGTTTGTACATGAAGTGCGTCTAGTTTTTGCCGTGACCCTCTCTACTCTTTCGCGCATGCTATGGGGGTGATATGATGATACCATGCCAAGTTTCAACATTTTCAGTATTCATTTTGTGGTGATTTTCAATTTCACGGTCATTTAGCTCTCTAAACAATTAGGTAAATGACCGAAAAACAACAAATGATGTCAGAGTTGGAAATTGATGACGTCGCTTTGAATGCTGCAT
>NW_021205288.1:34866-36685 GCF_002162155.2 Triticum dicoccoides
TAGTTTTTGCCGTGACCCTCTCTACTCTTTTGCGCATGCTATGGGGGTGATATGATGATACCATGCCAAGTTTCAACATTTTCAGTATTCATTTTGTGGTGATTTTCAATTTCACGGTCATTTAGCTCTCTAAACAATTAGGTAAATGACCGAAAAACAACAAATGATGTCAGAGTTGGAAATTGATGACGTCGCTTTGAATGCTGCATACTAAACACAAAAGAAGTCCGGAGTTCAAATAAGTTTAAAAAACATTGAAGTGGCCGTGTAACAGATGAGTTCTCGTCCGAAACCCTGATACTCCGAAAGAGTTTGTCCAGTTTGTACACGAAGTGCGTCCAGTTTTTGCCGTGACCCTCTCTACTCTTCCTCGCATGCTATGCGGGTGATATGACGATACCATGCCACGTTTCATCATTTTGAGGATTCATTTTGTAGTGATTTTCAATTTCACGGTCATTTAGCTCTCTAAAACAATTAGGTAAATGAGCGAAAAACAACAAATGATGTCAGAACAAGTTGGAAATTGATGACGTCACTTTGAATGCTGCATACTGAACACAAAAGAAGTCCGGAGTTCAAATAAGTTTAAAAAACATTAAAGTGGCCATGTAACAGATGAGTTCTTGTCCGAAACCCTGATACTCTGAAAGAGTTTGTCCAGTTTGTACACGAAGTGCGTCCAGTTTTTGCCGTGACCCTCTCTACTCTTTCGCGCATGCTATGCGGGTGATATGGTGATACCATGCCAAGTTTCAACATTTTTAGGATTCATTTTGTAGTGATTTTCAATTTCACGATCATTTAGCTCTCTAAAACAATTAGGTAAATGACCGAAAAACAACAAATGATGTCAGAACATGTTGGAAATTGATGACGTCGCTTTATGCTGCATACTGAATACAAAAGAAGTCCGGAGTTCAAATAAGTTTAAAAAACATTGAAGTGGCCGTGTAACAGATGAGTTCTCGTCCGAAACCCTGATACTCTGAAAGAGTATGTCCAGTTTGTACACGAAGTGCGTCCAGTTTTTGCCGTGACCCTCTCTACTCTTTCGCGCATGCTATCCGGGTGATATGATGATACCATGCCATGTTTCAACATTTTCAGGATTCATTTTGTAGTGATTTTCAATTTCATGGTCATTTAGCTCTCTAAAACAACTAGGTAAATGACTGAAAAACAACAAATAATGTCAGAACATGTTGGAAATTGATGACGTCGCTTTGAATGCTGCATATTGTACACAAAAAAGTCCAGAGTTCAAATAAGTTTAAAAAACATTGAAGTGGCCATGTAACAGATGAGTTCTCGTCCGAAACCCTGATACTCCAAAAGAGTTTGTCCAGTTTGTACACGAAGTGCGTCCTGTTTTTTCCGTGACCCTCTCTACTCTTTCGCGCATCCTATGTGGGTGATATGATGATACCATGCCAAGTTTCAACATTTTCAGGATTCGTTTTGTAATGATTTTCAATTTCACGGTCATTTAGCTCTCTAAAACAATTAGGTAAATGACCGAAAAACAACAAATGATGTCAGAACATGTTGGAAATTGATGACGTCGCTTTGAATACTGCATACTGAACACAAAAGAAGTCCGGAGTTCAAATAAGTTTAAAAAACATTGAAGTGGCCGTGTAACAGATGAGTTCTCGTCCGAAACCCTGATACTCCGAAAGAGTATGTCCAGTTTGTACACGAAGTGCGTCCAGTTTTTGCCGTGACCCTCTCTACTCTTTTGCGCATGCTATGCGGGTGATATGATGATACCATGCCAAGTTTCAACATTTTCAGGATTCATTTTGTAGTGATTTTC
>NW_021205288.1:43139-45498 GCF_002162155.2 Triticum dicoccoides
TTCAACATTTTCAGGATTCATTTTGTAATGATTTTGAATTTCACGGTCATTTAGCTCTCTAAAACAATTAGGTAAATGACCGAAAAACAACAAATGATGTCAGAACATGTTGGAAATTGATGACGTCGCTTTGAATACTACATACTTAACACAAAAGAAGTTCGGAGTTCAAATAAGTTTAAAAAACATTGAAGTGGCCGTGTAACAGATGAGTTCTTGTCCGAAACCCTGATACTCCGAAAGAGTATGTCCAGTTTGTACACGAAGTGCGTCCAGTTTTTGCCGTGACCCTCTCTACTCTTTCGCGCATGCTATGCGGGTGATATGATGATACCATGCCAAGTTTCAACATTTTCAGGATTCATTTTGTAGTGATTTTCAATTTCACGGTCATTTAGCTCTCTAAACAATTAGGTAAATGACCGAAAAACAACAAATGATGTCAGAACATGTTGGAAATTGATGACGTTGCTTTGAATGCTGCATGCTGAACACAAAAGATGTCCGGAGTTCAAATAAGTTTAAAAGACATTGAAGTGGCCGTGTAACAGATGAGTTCTCGTCCGAAACCCTGATACTCCGAAAGAGTATGTCCGGTTTGTACACGAAGTGCGTCTAGTTTTTGCCGTGACCCTCTCTACTCTTTTGCGCATGCTATGGGGGTGATATGATGATACCATGCCAAGTTTCAACATTTTCAGTATTCATTTTGTGGTGATTTTCAATTTCACGGTCATTTAGCTCTCTAAACAATTAGGTAAATGACCGAAAAACAACAAATGATGTCAGAGTTGGAAATTGATGACGTCGCTTTAAATGCTGCATACTAAACACAAAAGAAGTCCGGAGTTCAAATAAGTTTAAAAAACATTGAAGTGGCCGTGTAACAGATGAGTTCTCGTCCGAAACCCTGATACTCCGAAAGAGTTTGTCCAGTTTGTACACGAAGTGCGTCCAGTTTTTGCCGTGACCCTCTCTACTCTTCCTCGCATGCTATGCGGGTGATATGACGATACCATGCCACGTTTCATCATTTTGAGGATTCATTTTGTAGTGATTTTCAATTTCACGGTCATTTAGCTCTCTAAAACAATTAGGTAAATGAGCGAAAAACAACAAATGATGTCAGAACAAGTTGGAAATTGATGACGTCACTTTGAATGCTGCATACTGAACACAAAAGAAGTCCGGAGTTCAAATAAGTTTAAAAAACATTAAAGTGGCCATGTAACAGATGAGTTCTCGTCCGAAACCCTGATACTCTGAAAGAGTTTGTCCAGTTTGTACACGAAGTGCGTCCAGTTTTTGCCGTGACCCTCTCTACTCTTTTGCGCATGCTATGCGGGTGATATGATGATATCATGCCAAGTTTCAACATTTTTAGGATTCATTTTGTAGTGATTTTCAATTTCACGGTCAATTAGCTCTCTAAAACAATTAGGTAAATGACCGAAAAACAACAAATGATGTCAGAACATGTTGGAAATTGATGACGTCGCTTTATGCTGCATACTGAACACAAAAGAAGTCCGGAGTTCAAATAAGTTTAAAAAACATTGAAGTGGCCGTGTAACAGATGAGTTCTCGTCCGAAACCCTGATACTCCGAAAGAGTATGTCCAGTTTGTACACGAAGTGCGTCCAGTTTTTGCCGTGACCCTCTCTACTCTTTCGCGCATGCTATGCGGGTGATATGATGATACCATGCCAAGTTTCAACATTTTCAGGATTCATTTTGTAGTGAGTTTCAATTTCACGGTCATTTAGCTCTCTAAACAATTAGGTAAATGACCGAAAAACAACAAATGATGTCAGAACATGTTGGAAATTGATGACGTCGCTTTGAATGCTGCATACTAAACACAAAAGAAGTCCGGAGTTCAAATACGTTTAAAAAACATTGAAGTGGCCGTGTAACAGGTGAGTTGTCGTCCGAAACCCTGATACTCCGAAAGAGTTTGTCCAGTGTGTACACGAAGTGCGTCCAGTTTTTGCCGTGACCCTCTCTACTCTTTCTCGCATGCTATGCGGGTGATATGATGATACCATGCCACGTTTCATCATTTTCAGGATTCATTTTGTAGTGATTTTCAATTTCACAGTCATTTAGCTCTCTAAAACAATTAGGTAAATGACCGAAAAACAACAAATGATGTCAGAACATGTTGGAAATTGATGACGTCGCTTTGAATGCTGCATACTAAACACAAAAGAAGTCCGGAGTTCAAATAAGTTTAAAAAACATTGAAGTGGCCGTGTAACAGATGAGTTCTCGTCCGAAACCCTGATACTCCGAAAGAGTTTGTCCAGTTTGTACACGAAGTGCGTCCAGTTTTTGCCGTGACCCTCTCTACTCTTTC
>NW_021205288.1:49218-51615 GCF_002162155.2 Triticum dicoccoides
ATGCTATGCGGGTGATATGATGATACCATGCCACGTTTCATCATTTTCAGGATTCATTTTGTAGTGATTTTCAATTTCACGGTCATTTAGCTCTCTAAAACAATTAGGTAAATGACCGAAAAACAACAAATGATGTCAGAACATGTTGGAAATTGATGACGTCGCTTTGAATGCTGCATACTGAACACAAAAGAAGTCCGAAGTTCAAATAAGTTTAAAAAACATTGAAGTGGCCGTGTAACAGATGAGTTCTCATCCGAAACCCTGATACTTCGAAAGAGTTTGTCCAGTTTGTACACGAAGTGCATCCAGTTTTTGCCGTGACCCTCTCTACTCTTTCTCGCATGCTATGCGGGTGATCTGACGATACCATGCCAAGTTTCAACATTTTCAGGATTCATTTTGTAATGATTTTCAATTTCACGGTCATTTAGCTCTCTAAAACAATTAGGTAAATGACCGAAAAACAACAAATGATGTCAGAACATCTTGGAAATTGATGACGTCGCTTTGAATATTGCATACTAAACACAAAAGAAGTCCGGAGTTCAAATAAGTTTAAAAAACATTGAAGTGGCCGTGTAACAGATGAGTTCTCGTCCGAAACCCTGATACTCCGAAAGAGTATGTCCAGTTTGTACACGAAGTGCGTCCAGTTTTTGCCGTGACCCTCTCTACTCTTTCGCGCATGCTATGCGGGTCATATGATGATACCATGCCAAGTTTCAACATTTTCAGGATTCATTTTGTAGTGATTTTTAATTTCACGGTCATTTAGCTCTCTAAACAATTAGGTAAATGACCGAAAAACAACAAATGATGTCAGAACATGTTGGAAATTGATGACGTCGCTTTGAATGCTGCATACTAAACACAAAAGAAGTCCGGAGTTCAAATAAGTTTAAAAAACATTGAAGTGGCCGTGTAACAGATGAGTTCTCGTCCGAAACCCTGATACTCCGAAAGAGTTTGTCCAGTTTGTACACGAAGTGCGTCCAGTTTTTGCCGTGACCCTCTCTACTCTTTCTCGCATGCTATGCGGGTGATATGACGATACCATGCCATGTTTCAACATTTTCAGGATTCATTTTGTAGTGATTTTCAATTTCACGGTCATTTAGCTCTCTAAAACAATTAGGTAAATGACCGAAAAACAACAAATGATGTCAGAACATGTTGGAAATTGATGATGTCGCTTTGAATGCTGCATGTTGAACACAAAAGAAGTCCGGAGTTCAAATAAGTTTAAAAGACATTGAAGTAGCCGTGTAACAGATTAGTTCTCGTCCGAAACCCTGATACTCTGAAAGAGTATGTCCAGTTTGTACACGAAGTGCGTCCAGTTTTTGCCGTGACCCTCTCTACTATTTCGCGCATGCTATGCGGGTGATATGATGATACCATGCCACGTTTCAACATTTTCAGGATTCATTTTGTAGTGATTTTCAATTTCATGGTCATTTAGCTATCTAAAACAATTAGGTAAATGACTGAAAAACAACAAATAATGTCAGAACATGTTGGAAATTGATGACGTCGCTTTGAATGCTGCATACTGAACACAAAAGAAGTCCGGAGTTCAAATAAGTTTAAAAAACATTGAAGTGGCCATGTAAAAGATGAGTTCTCGTCCGAAACCCTGATACTCCGAAAGAGTATGTCCAGTTTGTACACGAAGTGCGTCCAGTTTTTGCCGTGACCCTCTCTACTCTTTCGCGCATGCTATGCGGGTGATATGATGATACCATGCCAAGTTTCAACATTTTCAGGATTCATTTTGTAGTGATTTTCAATTTCACGGTCATTTAGCTCTCTAAACAATTAGGTAAATGACCAAAAAACAACAAATGATGTCAGAACGTGTTGGAAATTGATGACGTCGCTTTGAATGCTGCATACTAAACACAAAAGAAGTCCGGAGTTCAAATAAGTTTAAAAAACATTGAAGTGGCCGTGTAACAGATGAGTTCTCGTCCGAAACCCTGATACTCCGAAAGAGTTTGTCTAGTTTGTACACGAAGTGCGTCCAGTTTTTGCCGTGACCCTCTCTACTCTTTCTCGCATGCTATGCGGGTGATATGACGATACCATGCCAAGTTTCAACATTTTCAGGATTCATTTTGTAGTGATTTTCAATTTCACGGTCATTTAGCTCTCTAAAACAATTAGGTAAATGACCGAAAAACAACAAATGATGTCAGAACTTGTTGGAAATTGATGATGTCGCTTTGAATGCTGCATGTTGAACACAAAAGAAGTCCGGAGTTCAAATAAGTTTAAAAGACATTGAAGTGGCCGTGTAATAGATGAGTTCTCGTCCGAAACCCTGATACTCTGAAAGAGTATGTCCAGTTTGTACACGAAGTGCGTCCAGTTTTTGCCGTGACCCTCTCTACT
>NW_021205289.1:0-1813 GCF_002162155.2 Triticum dicoccoides
CTTTGTACTAAAGCGAGGGACAATTAATATGGATCCGAGGGAGTATTGATTTTCATCCACCGACGGGGGAAGAAAGAAAGTAAACATTGTTCGATTAAAAGCAATATGAAGAAACATAGTTTCATAGCAACAATAATTGACCTTGTGGTTGGATGTAAGTGTAATGGGCACGGACCTAGCCCTAGTAATAAACAAGCACGAGAAGGGCAACACAGAGCATGAGATTAATGTATATCACGAGAGCCGAAAACCCTACAACTTGCCAGGGGCGATGGCGAGCATGAGATTCATGGTCTGAATGCTCTTCCTCATCTCTAAAAATTGAGAACGGGAAAGGGCATGCAAAGGAACACTGTGCGCTACAATCTCTGTGAGAATAGAAGCAAACTAAATCCTACCTATGCACCACACTGATAGCCACCACAAGAGTAGACATTTCTAAACCTTAATAGAACATTTACAGATATAATTTTGAACAAAATCATAGTAATTCATTTGCACTGAACCATGCCAAATATCCAAACAAAAATGAAAATGGTGGCCAGATGACCAACCACAGAACAACCTCAAGCCATCGGTGGGAAACATGTAACAAAGGGGTCAGTTATCACCTTGCTGGACACAATGTGCACCACGGATTGTCGACAATCAAGAGGTTGACGACTCATTCGGCAAGAACAGAGTGTTGCTTGACGAGCACCAGATGTACACCATGCCTTGAGTAGCTAGAACAAACCCCTGCATCATCGATTGTGAACAAATTTGTGAACGTGAACGGATGGTACAGGGGGGTGCAGTGGGGAGAGAAATCTCGGGATCGAGATCCGGGAGAAATGTACCTCAGCAGCCAGGTCAGAAGGGACGACGGTAGCAGTCTGGCATCGGCGCACGTGAGCAGAGTCTCTTGTACGGTACGGGACGAGGAAGAGCGGCGGCGGAGGGTTGTGCTTTACATGCCTATATCAAAGAAAGTAATGTCAACAAGCATTTCATAGAACAAAAAAAATTCAGCATCTAGAAATATAATTTGAATTTAATGACTGACAAAAGTAGTAGTCTAGATGTTCACAGGCAAGAAATTAACTATTCATGGGCCAAATTATCTTCACTGTGCACAGCATAACACATGACAATAGGTCAAGTATGCAACTGTTATTATCAGCAAACACAAAGCACAACAATAACACTTGGTAAAAGATCAAGTAGAGACAATCTGAGACTTAGAAGCCTCCAATAATCCCTCAATGCTCCAATTTTGTGAAGCAAGAAAAAAAATATGCTTGAAGGTAGCGGTCTGAGACGCATCCAACATGAAACTCTGCAAGCCTTAAAATCGATTGCTAATATCCACACAAACTGAACCTCTGAAAGTCTGCAGTTTCATTTGCATAACTAAGCCGAGGATTGAAATAGGAAATTACAACTAGAAATTTCTCTCGTCCTAGAACAAAATCCAAACAACAGACCTCCTCGGAACAAAATTAAACAGCAAGAAACTGACATCTCCGTGCATAGCATACCGCTGATTAGATTTATTGTTTCTGACCTTGGAAGCATCAAGGCAGCCGAGCCTTGTTGCATATCAGCATGTACCCGAATAAGCAAACCTAGCAAAAGCCTAATACACAGACACACACACTTAAAGACACCTAGAGTAATTAAGCATGGCAACATACTCTGATGATCAACAACACAAATAGCAGCAGCTCGATGGCCGGCTCACGGCACATAAGTATTGAACCAAAAAACACATGATATAACATGCAAAAGATGATTACACAATATCCTACATACATGGATAAATGATAGAAAG
>NW_021205290.1:0-943 GCF_002162155.2 Triticum dicoccoides
TTCCCCGTTGTCCGTTTTGCATTCCGGCGCTTCGTTCTCCTCCGGTGGTCATTTCTAGTCTTCTTTCGTGTGTGGGGTTTAAACATTTCCGGATTGGACCGAGACTTGCCAAGCGGCCTTGGTTTACTACCGGTAGACCGCCTGTCAAGTTTCGGGTCATTTGGACTTCGTTTGATACTCCAACGGTTAACCGAGGGACCGAAAAGGCCTCGTGTGTGTTGCAGCCCAACACCCCCCAAATTTGGCCCAAAACCCACCAAACTCTGCTCCATGTCCTAGAGCGTTCGATCACGATCGTGTGGGCGAAAACCGCACCTCATTTGGACTCTCCTAGCTCCCTCTATGCCTATATATAGACCCCCCTCCTCCAAAT
Source organism: Triticum dicoccoides (assembly GCF_002162155.2). Lineage (NCBI taxonomy): Eukaryota > Viridiplantae > Streptophyta > Magnoliopsida > Poales > Poaceae > Triticum > Triticum dicoccoides. The sequence goes on from NW_021205290.1 coordinate 374, forward strand.
CCCGGATCCCCTCGTCTCAAACCCTAGTTTAAAAAAAAACAGCTCCCAGCCACCGACGGACATGTCCGCCACCTGACCGGACACGTCCGCCGGCGCCCCCGACCACTCCGGTGCCGCCACGTGGCAGGACCACATCGCCGCCGCCGTCCCGGCCCGGGAGGCCCAGGAGGGGCCCCCGCGAGCCCGCGCCCCCGCGCCTCTTCCTCCTCTCGGGCGCCGCCGCCTCCCCGACCTCCGGCGACCGGCGCCGTCGCCGCCACCGCCCCGGCCGCCGCCGCGCCGGGCCCCGCCGCCCGTCCGCTCCACGCAGCGCGCCCGCGCCTCCGTGGCCGCGCCCTCGCCCGCGGTCGGCCTCGCCGGCCACCTCGCCGCCCCTCGACGCCGGCCACCGCCTCCCCCTACGCCGGCGGCCTCGGATCCGGCGCCGACGAACCTCGTCGCGCGCGCCCAGCTACAGTGCCCGATCCGGCTACAGTAAACCCTAGATCTAGGTTGACTTTCCCTCTTCCCCCTTATTTTTTTTGCTAACTTTGACTGCTTGTATCTCCGCAACCGTAGCTCCGTTTTGGG
>NW_021205291.1:0-1334 GCF_002162155.2 Triticum dicoccoides
TGGGATTATTTTAGCAAGATTATCCGGGCGTCACAATTCTCCTCCACTACAAGAAATCTCGTCCCGAGATTTAAGGGCGGGAGCAAGGGGGAAGGGATCTGGTTACGTAACTCTAACGATTCTTCTCGGTCATAGTTGCTCTTCTCGAAGAGGTCGATCCATTACATTGATGTCTTCAGTTCTCTGCTTCGGGTCATCATGATGAAGTTGTCGTCCTTCCTTGGGGATCTTCATCGTACTTACGGAAAGGATAAGGGGTAGCTTCAAAAGGACAGACCTCTATAAGGTTGTCTATCTGGTCGATAACATCGAGGAAGGTGGCGGAAAGTAACTCCCGAATTGAAACTTAAGAAAATATCGAGAGCAAAGTAAGGAGGTATCATTGGAAGTTTCGAGCAGGCAGGCAATCGTTCGATGCCTGAAACGAAGTGTTGAAGGGGTTTAGAGCAATGTAAATAAGCATTGCATCTGATACCTAAATAGATCAACAGGCAGGTGGCCCGTGAATTACCTACAAAGCCAAGCGCGAGGAATAACTTTGACAACAGGGTGTACAAGAGTGTCAGGTTTCGATCCTGTGGAACTGTGGGTTATGGGCCCACCATGTGGTTAAAAGTAGGAAGGTCGGTGACATCTTGCACGATCATGTAAGCAAGGCATGTCAGAGGAGAGTCTGAGGGTCATGTCGGCAACAACATAGGTACCAAGGGCGAGGGACGAAGAGAACCATTTTCCCGCTCATTGAACGAGGCGGGCCAATAGGCAAAGTTCTCGTCCATTGGTGGTTACCGGAATATCATCAACAATCGTAACAGGGTCTTACTGACCAATTATACATCGAGGCGTTTACATAAGAAGTGAATCTTTACTGCTTAGATTATATAGATCACAACAATGTCAAACACAACAAAGTAAAGGAAAAGGTGATCATCAGATTAAATAGAACAATGGAATGGAAAATGTGTTTATACATGTATTTCAGGGGTATATCCTTCCCAAGGACAAGTAGAGCATGATATCCATGACAGGATATAATGTAGAAAACCCTTTAGGTAAGGGAGAAGGAATCTCATGATATTACCCATACAACAGTGTTAGGATAAATGATAAATAAAATTTAGCATCGTGCTTCAAATGTTCCTGTTGAAAATCGGAGTACCATTGACATGCTTCGAGATAGCATTGACATGGTCTTCATGTGAAGATCAGACTTTGGAAACACGAAGGATCCATCAGGAATAACTTGTAGAATAAGTCTTACAATTTCCTCATGGATGAACGGATAACCTTGCTGAAAAGGAATCTATAAGGATAGGTCCTCCAGCCGGGGGGGG
>NW_021205292.1:0-1167 GCF_002162155.2 Triticum dicoccoides
TCTTCATACATGTTTCCACCACTTAGCGTCTGCACACGACATGTGCTCGGCAGACTTCAAGCGAAAGCCGACGTGGGTGTAGACCACGACCTACCTAAACACTCAAGTCTCTAGTCCAGGTTTATCGCCTATTCGGGTTCCATCCATGAGGAGATCCGGCCGGAGTTTCGCTCACAGCCCCAAACGATGTGAACAGGGTTCCGTGACACCAAACGGGCGCCCGGTTTACCCGGCCACGTGCCTACCGCATCACAGCCCACCCCTACGGTCAGCGCTGTCCACGGCCTCCAGCATACTACAAACACCAGAAACTACTTGCAACTCCTGGACAGAGGACTAGGGTGAATAAGAAGTCGAGCGGGGTCATATTTCAGGGCCCAATGTATGGTAGTAGCTGAATCATGGATCACAAACACAGAACTCAGTTCCTGAGGACGGCTGCAATGAGACGACCCACCATGTACTCCTACATGGCCTCTCACCGCTACCTTTACCAAATCGTGTTCACACACTTAGCTCACACACAGTAGGACATGTTCACACGCCTCTGATTCATCCCCGATGAATCAGACCTGACTCAACTCTAAGCAGTAGCAGGCATGACAAACAAGCATGAATGAGTAGGCACAACAGGGCTCAAACAATTCCTACTCATACTAGTGGGTTTCATCTATTTACTGTGGAATGACAGGTCATGCAAAGGATAAAGGGGTTCAGCTACCGCAGCAAGTAACAGATGAATCGTTGTTGTCCTAATACAGTAAAAGAGAGCAGGAGCGAGAGAGTAGGATTGTATCGGAATGAACAAGGGGGTTTTGCTTGCCTGGCACTTCTGAAGATAACATTGAGTCTTCATCAGTGTCAACGATCACATCATCGGTATCACGTCTATCGAGAGGGGACAAATACCGGCAACACAGAAGGGAACACAATCAATGCAATGCACAATATGATGCATGATCATGACATGGCAAAATGAATGTGTGTTGGGCTAATGCAACTAGCAACAGATTAAATGAAGTTGGTTTGAATATAAAATTCAAATTCAAACTCCATATGTGATTATTTAAATGCCCTTTATATGATTTGTGCTAAACAGCATCTATCAGTTGTTCTAACATGCATGAAAATGGTACAGATGGATTCCTTGAATTTTTCTGATAATTT
>NW_021205293.1:0-643 GCF_002162155.2 Triticum dicoccoides
GTTTCGTGGACTATTACTCAATGTTTTTGGGGTCCCAAAGCCATATCCATAGTTGTTGAACCCCGAGGTGCGCTTACGTGTCGGTCATCTACAATCGCAGTTTTGGCCGATTCTTGCCCGTTTCATGAACCCAAGGGTGCGTTTACATGTCGGACATCAACACTCACAGTTTTGGCCGATTCTTGCATGTTTCTTGGACTATTACTCACCGTTTTGGGGTCCCAAAGCGATTTCCATAGGTGGTGACCCGAGTGTGCGATTACATCTTGGTCATCAACACTCACAATTTTGGCCGATTCTGACCCGTTTCGTGGACTATTACTCACTGTTTTGGGGTCCCGGAGTGATTTTCCCGATCAACAAATCCCAGGTTGCATTTAAGTGTCGGACATCAAGACTCATAGTTTTGGCCAATTTTGACCCGTTTCGTGGACTATTACTCACCGTTTTGCGGTCCCGAAGCGATTTCCATAGTTGCTGAACCCAGTGTGCGCTTATGTGTCGGTCATCAACAGTCGCAGTTTTGGCCGATTCTGGCCGGTTTCATGGAGTACTACTCACTGTTTTGGGGTCCAGGAGTGATTTCCATGATTGACGAACCCAGGGATGCCTTTAAGTGTCGAACATCAAGACTCATAGTTTT
>NW_021205294.1:0-1245 GCF_002162155.2 Triticum dicoccoides
AAATAAACCCCCCTGTTAACCTGTGACGCTGACTAATGGGACCCCCTGGTCAGGTTTGACCCGGGGCAGCCCTGTTGACTTGCTGATGCAAGCATGACGCACTGCTGATGTCATAAAGTATTTTCTGGATTTAATTATATTCAGGAAATTCCAGAAAATGCCTAAAACTTCTAAAAATCATAGAAAATTAACCGTAACTCCAAATTAAATAATTTATATATGAAAAATTATCAGAAAAATTCAAGGAATCCATCTGTACCATTTTCATGCATGTCAGAACAACTTATAGATGCTGTTTAGCACAAATCATACTAATGGCATTTAAATATCCACATATGGAGTTTGAATTTGAATCTTGGATTCAAACCAACTTCATTTAATCTGGTTTTAGGTGCATTAGCCCAAAACACATTCATATTGCCATGTCATAGCATGCATCATATTGTGCATAGCATTGATCGTGTCTTTTCTGTATTGCCGGTAATTGTCCCCTCTCGATAGACGCGATACCGATGATACGATCGTTGACACTGATGAAGACTCAATGTTATCTTCAGAAGTGCCAGGCAAGCAAAACCCCCTTGTTCATTCCGATACAATCCTACTCTCTCGCTCCTGCTCTCTTTTACTGCATTAGGACAACACCGATTCATCTGTTACATGTTGCGGTAGTTGAACCCCTTTATCCTCTGCATGACCTGTCATTGCCACAGTAAATAGATGAAACCCACTAGCATGAGTAGGAGTTGTTTGAGCCTTGTTGTGCCTACTCATTCATGTTTGTTTGTCATGTCTGCTACTGCTTAGAGTTGAGTCAGGTCTGATTCATCGGGGATGAATCAGAGGTGTGTGAACATGTCCTACTGTGTGTGAGCTAAGTGTGTGAACACGATTTGGTAAAGGTAGCGGTGAGAGGCCATGTAGGAGTACATGGTGGGTTGTCTCATTGCAGCCGTCCTCAGGAACTGAGTTCTGTGTTTGTGATCCATGATTCAGCTACTACCACGCATTGGGCCCGAAACCAATGGACCCTCTCGGCTTCTTAATCACCCTTGTCCTCTGTCCAGGAGTTGCAAGTAGTTTCTGGTGTTTGTAGTATGCTGGAGGCCGTGGACAGCGCTGACCGTAGGGGTGGGCTGTGATGCGGTAGGCACGTGGCCGGGTAAACCGGGCGCCCGTTTGGTGTCACGGAACCCTGTTCACATCGTTTGGGGCTGTGAGCGAAACTCCGGCCGGATCTCCTCA
>NW_021205295.1:0-966 GCF_002162155.2 Triticum dicoccoides
GCAATTTCTTCAGCGGCTGGAATGCAGTCATCAGCCCTGGAACTCACATTTTCTTCAGCAGCCTGATTGTCATCAGCGGTGCTGGCATTTTCTTTAGTAGGCTGAGCAGATGCTTCAGCCTGAGGAATTTCCTGTTGCGTTGGGGCTGCAACATTGGAGGTGAACTGTTATGTTATCTTTACAAATCTGACTTTGGCTCCCAGCCAGTCAGCATAGTAGCGATCAAATTCATCACTCAGTTTCCTGATTTCAGATTGGAGAGCAACAAGTTCTTTAGGTGAAAGCTTCAGAACGTTTTGCTTCAAAAAAGCGCTCTTTCTTGTACTGCGCTTTCTTCACCCTCCTCCCCCGTTCAAATTTCCATTTCTTTTCATCAATGAAGTGAGTCAGTACATGACTTTGACCAGGAGTGAGGTTCAGCTCAGGCAAAGGTGTGTTGGGGTCCTTGTGCCACAAGTCAATGAAGTCTAGGATCAACTTGGGATCCAGCATTAATGGCACATTTGTTCCCTTGGCTCTAGCGGCCCTGACTTGCCTATCTCTGATGATTTCAGCAAGTTCATCATCATCAGCTTCGTCTTCTTCAGACGGCACTTGGAAGGCGACATGCTTCTTCTAAGGACTAGGGCGAGGACCTCGTCCAGCAGTGGCCTTTGTCTTCAGTAGTGAGGGTCCCGTTGAGGAATTTGGTGCAGCTGAGGAACTAGCTGAAGCTCCTGAGGCAATTGAGATGCTTGCAGTCCTTTGGCATGAGGCAAGATGCACAGGTGCTGAGGACTTTGTCAGAACAGCTGAGGACTTTGGAGGAGCTAAGGATTTTGAAGGAGCAGGAGCAGCATGAGGAATTTGCTGTGAGGGCTTTGAGGATTCTGGCCGTGAGGGCATTGCTGAGGAATTTGGCCTTGAGGGCACTGTTGGTGAAGCACTTGGCTTGCGCGCAGGCTTCTTTGACATAGCCTTCTTTGG
>NW_021205296.1:0-1189 GCF_002162155.2 Triticum dicoccoides
GGGGGGGGGTGCTAGGCATGACATCATGTTACCGGGTCATCAAAGGACAAACAACATAACTCCTGGAAAGTTGTCCCAACCATCATATCTGACCGAGATTCAGATCCAATTGGTGTCATGATGCCTCAGACTCAGGATGTCCGAGAAGAAAAGGCGCAACACAAATCGTTGAAATGGCATTGCAAGATTCTCGGGAAATGAACTATGGGAGCGGGTTCCTGAAACAATAGTTCATCATTAAACCAAGGAGAGGTGAGGAGGTGGCTGATTGACTCAGCGACAATTCAGTGAGATTTCCAAAAGATGGATTTCCACAATAATGTGAACAAGAAGATGACACTTGTTGATTGGAATGATATAATGTTGTATGCTCGAGGAAAACATACATAATTAAACATTGGTTGACCGGTGCACCCAAAATATGGGTTAGGTTGCACGGCCAATGTTAGAGTGGTGATTCAATTATCGAAAGACTTAGAATGATCTATCACCCATTCACTTCAAAGCGATAGGGTTGCTAGAAGTTTTGAATTCACACGTCATAGCTCAATTGTCGGTATTCCGGTTGAAAACAATACGGGGACCAAGGAATGAACGAAGATGGAAAGAAGTATTATGATATCAAGAATTCTTAAGAGGTGGTGAAATTCTCACCACATTCTTGACAAAAGAGATGGTAATACTCCCGAGGTAAGGAAGATCAACTGCTGGGTAGCAGGGATCTCAAGGTTTACACAAAACACGAACAAGTTGTGTTGAACGGAAGGCAATAAAGTGGTCGATGAGAACAGGAATCATCAAGGGGCAAGGATGGTATTACCCATCATGAATTCAATTGAATTCCTGGAAGAGCTCATAAGGTTGATGATGATCACGACACATTTGTCGAGAGATTTCATGCAGATGTAATCAACCAGCGACGACATCAAGTCAGAGGAATGATGAAGCAAGAGGTTATTGGAACCACAGTTACGACACAAACTCGAACTCAAGCTGGTTGTTTAAGGTGAAAGGGTATGACGAGGAAAATCGACGTAAGCTTAGCTATCGTCGCAAATTGGTGCTCCGAGAATAAGGACCAGGTAGCACAGGTAGAATCGTCACGACAATGATATAGCCAAACAGGCTAGGAATGGCGTGATCGGGTACAAACTCGTAGTTATAGAAGCTTACAGAAGAGTTGTTGAAC
>NW_021205297.1:0-1453 GCF_002162155.2 Triticum dicoccoides
TAGTGCTCTAGGCTAGCTTCATGTGTGCATCATGTCTATATTTTTGAAACTTGAATTGAGGAATTTTGGAAGCCTCAAAACCTTAATTAAAAGAGGGGCAAGAAACCCTAAAATTGCAATCAGTAAATCCAAAATGCCTTAGAAATAGCTCTGACAATTTTGGCAAGAGTTATAAATCAAACCAAAATTTTGGGACATTTCTAAGGAATTATTGGGCTCTGATTTTAAATCAATATTTTATTTGAATTTGGAGTTATATTCATAATATATAATGAATATATTTTCAAATGACCTGAGATATTTTTGTTATGTGTGGAGAAGTCCATTAGGTGACTTAAAAATATCCAGGGAAGTTTTGGCACTGTTTTCAAATTCTGTTTGAATTAAAATTCAGTGCCAATTAAATAAAACAGAACAAAAATAGAAAAACAGTAAATAAAAGAGAGAGAGAGAGAAGGACTTACCTGGCCTCACCCATGCAGCCCACCAGAACTGGCCCAGCTGGCCAGCCCATCTGGCCGGCCCAGCCCACCTCCTCCCCCTTGTCTTCTTCCTCCTCTGCCAGGAGGACGAACAGAGGCGTGGCGCGCGCCCGAGAGGCCTCGGCCACCTCCTGCTTCCCCCCTGGCCACCTCCTGCCTGGTTGCCCCCCCCCCCTCCTCGACGCCCGGAGACGCCACGCGCCTCCCCGACCCCTCTCACTTCTCCCTCGCTCTCTGGACCCCCTCGCTCCTCTATTTCCATTCCCGCGACCGAATGGAGCTCGTCGTCGCCGACGCCGTTCGCCGTAGCCACCGTGCTCCTCACTGCCACCCGAAGTGGCCAGGAGATCCGCCTCGACCACCTCTTCCTCCTCGCCGAGAAGCGCACCGCGGGAGCCCCTGCAACGTCGCCACCGCCGTCGTCTTCAACCTCCAGCGCCGAGCTCGCCTCCGGTCGATTCAGCGCCGCTAGGACCTCCCCGAGCTCGCTGACCTCCTCTTCGGCATCGCGGTGAGCCCCGTTGTGTTTCCCCGCTCTCCATTCGCTCGCCCCCATGCTGTAACCGCCGTCTCACCGCAACCGGAGCCCGCTGCCGCCGGCCATGCTGCCGTCGCGGCCATGGCTTGTTTCGGTCGCGTCCGAGCACGGCTTTGAGCTCGTGAGGCTCACAGGAAGCCCATGCGCAGCTCAGCTTGTCCAAAACCCCACCAGGGCCTCGCGCCCGTTACCACCCGAACTCCGGCGCCGCCGCGAGCTCCGTTCCGACGAGCCCCGGCGTTCCCGCAGCCTCCCACCTACCCCATCAGATGCGGGAGAGCCCGGGCTACGCCCCGGTGCCCTCAGCCGCCGCCTCCGTCGCCTTTAGCGCAAGTCCGGCGCGTTGCCGCCGCCATTTTGGTCGCCGCCGGCGTAAGTCCGGCGATGATGACGTGGGCATCATTAGCGGCTAACCCCCCCCCACACACACTAA
>NW_021205298.1:0-635 GCF_002162155.2 Triticum dicoccoides
CCCGCACCCCTCCCCTACTCAACCGCCGCCGCCGACCCGCCGCACCCCGCGCACCCTCCCCCGCTCCACCGGCATTACTGTTTGATGATATTTTTTAAAAAATTGTTACTGTCTTATAAAAAAATATTACTGTTATGATTTAAACAAGTTTGAACATATTTAAACACAAATAAGTATCAAACAACATTTTAAATGCATAAAAAAAATTTGTGGAGCCTGGGAATCGAACCCAGGACCTCCTGGTGTGAGAAGTGGCTACAGACCAGTCGAGCTAGTAGAGGGAACTTGGTGTGGATCAGATCAGGTGGAAGATAACCTGTTGGCTCGAGCAGAAATCAAAAAAATACTAATGGCGCACCACGGTGGGGTGCGCCATTAGTATGGATGTACTTATGGCGCACCGAGGGGTGGTGCGCCATTAGTATTGTGCCATTAGTATTGACAAAGAGATTTCACCTAACAAAAAATGTCAGCGCCCACGCCATCCTCTTTCTCTCCCCTCTGTCTCTCTCCCCTCACTGCGCCGTCCCCGTGCCCGAGCCGCCCCCGTCGCCGCCGACCCCCACCGCCCTCGCCGCCGCTCCCGACCCTCACCACCCTTGCCGCCCCTGACCCCCTGCCGCCCCGCCACGCCG
>NW_021205299.1:0-1389 GCF_002162155.2 Triticum dicoccoides
TCGTTGATCCTGGGAAGCGGATATTTGTTCTTGATTGTGACCAAATTGACAGGTCGGTAATCTACAACCATCCGGTCCGTACCATCCTTCTTCTTGACGAATAGGACGGGGCAAGCCCACGGAGAAGAGCTAGGTCGGATGAAACCCTTTTTCAAGGACTCATCGAGTTGTTTCTTAAGTTCGGCTAGTTCTAGTGGTGCCATCTTATAAGGTCTTCTAGCAATCGGAACGGTTCCGGGGATGAGGTCTATTACGAACTCAACATCCCTGTCAGGTGGAACACCTGGCAATTCCTCTGGGAAGACATCCGGGAAGTCACGGACTACCGGCACGTCCTCAAGGTCTGGCAAAGGGCTGGCGTTAAGAGAATATAGCTGTCGCTTAGCTATTCGGGTCAAGACATTGACTATCTTTCCCGAAGGGTGGGTGAGTTGAACAGTCCTAGAGAAGCAATCGATTTGGGCATGATGAGCCGACATCCAGTCCATACCCAAAATGATATTAATATCTGAAGATTTAAGGGCTATCAAAGACGCGAGAAAAACAAGTCTGTCGACTTGGATTTCATTTCCATGGCTTACTCTAGAGGTTTGCCATTTGGATCCCGGAGTTTGAATTACCATAGAGGTTGGCATATCACCGAATGCGACGTTATGCAAGCGAGCATAGTTTTCAGATATAAAAGAATGAGAGGCTCCTGTATCAAAAAGAACAGATGCCGGGTGGCAATTAACAAGAAGCGTACCGAGAACGACGTTGGGATCCTCTTGAGCTTCTTCGGCAGAGATACAGTTGACATGGCCACGTGAAGCGGCGACCGGCTTGGCGTGGAATATTTTTCCTGTCGGCTTGCCACGGCCAACAACTTTAGCAGATTGGTTGGGGTTGGTCTGGGGACACTCACGCATATAGTGACCAGATTCCCCACATTTGAAACAAGTCACGGAACTGGTACGTGGAGGAGCATTATTGGTTGGACCCCCATAGGGCTTGGCCGGTGCAGACTGTTGAACAGGGCGAGGCGCCTGGAAAGATGGCCTCGGTGTGAACCTGGGTGGCAGGGCGGTGTTGGGCACCCACACGCGGCGCTTCTGAGGACCAGCACCGGATGAGGAACCCATGTCACGGCCATGCTTGCGTGTTGCGTCATAGTCAGTCTGACCAGTTTCAGCACTGATGGCTTTGTTGACAAGTTTCTGAAAAGATGTGCACTCATGCAGACGGAGGTCGCGGCGAAGCTCAGGACTAAGTCCCTTACGGAACCTTGCTTGCTTCTTGGCGTCAGTAGACACTTCCTCAGTTGCATATCGGGCGAGATTACCAAACTCCCTGCTATAGGCATCCACAGAAAGTCGGCCTTGGGTGAAACTGCAAAATTCTTCACGTTTA
>NW_021205300.1:0-1298 GCF_002162155.2 Triticum dicoccoides
AAAGTGAACATAAGTATATTTTATATACATGTTATTGATGTGTACTTTACTAGTGTTTATGGCAACCCCTCAGTATTTGATACTAGTTCAGTTGCTAAGATTAGTAACTCGAAACGGGAGTTGCAGAATAAACAGAGACTAGTTAAGGGTGAAGTGACGATGTGTGTTGGAAGTGGTTCCAAGATTGATATGATCATCATCGCACACTCCCTATACTTTCGGGATTAGTGTTGAACCTGAATAAGTGTTATTTGGTGTTTGCGTTGAGCATGAATATGATTTGATCATGTTTATTGTAATACGGTTATTCATTTAAGTAAGAGAATAAATTGTTGTTCTGTTTACATGAATAAAACCTTATATGGTTACACACTCAATGAAAATAGTTCGTTGGATCTCGATCGTAGTGATACACATAATCATAATATTGAAACCAAAAGATGCAAAGTTAATAATGATAGTGCAACTTATTTGTAGCACTGCCGTTTAGGTCATATTGGTGTAAAGCGCATGAAGAAACTCCATGCTGATGGGATTTTGGAATCACTTGATTATGAATCACTTGATGCTTGCGAACCATGCCTTTTGGGCAAGATGACTAAAACGCCGTTCTCCGGAACAATGAAGCAAGCAACAGATTTGTTGGAGATCATACATACTGATGTATGTGGTCCGGTGAATATTAAAGCTTGCAGCAGGTATCATTATTTTCTGACCTTCACAGATGATTTGAGCAGATATGGGGATATCTACTTGATGAAACATAAGTTTGAAACATTTGAATAGTTCAAAGAATTTCAGAGTGAAGTGGAAAATCATAGTGACAAGAAAATAAAGTTTCTACGATCTGATCGCGGAGACAAATATTTGAGTTACGAGTTTGGTCTTCAATTAAAACAATGTGGAATAGTTTCACAAACTCATGCCACATGGAACACCACAGCATAATGGTGTGTCCGAACGTCATAACCGTACTTTATTAGATATATAGTGCAATCTATGATGTCTCTTACGGATCTACCACTATCGTTTTGGGGTTATGCATTAAAGACAGCTACATTCACATTAAATAGGGCACCATCTAAATCCGTTGAGGCGACACCATATGAACTATGGTTTGGCAAGAAACCTAAGCTGTCGTTTCTTAAAGTTTGGGGTTGCAATGCTTATATGAAAAAATTTCATCCTGATAAGCTCAAACTCAAATCGGAGAAGTGCATCTTCATAGGATATCCAGAGGAAACTATTGGATACACCTTCTACCACAGATCCGAAGGCAAGACTTTTTTTGCTAAATT
>NW_021205301.1:0-924 GCF_002162155.2 Triticum dicoccoides
GTATTTGCTATGCTGAAATCAGCAGAGGTAGAAGTCAGGAAGGAACATCAAGTGTTGATGGTCAATAAAACCACTAAGTTCAAGAAAGGCAAGGGTAAAAAGAGCTTCAAGAAGGACGGCAAGGAGGTTGCCGCGCCCGGCAAGCAAGCTGCCGGGAAGAAGCCAAAGAATGGACCCAAGCCCGAGACTGAGTGCTTTTATTGCAAGGGAAGCGGTCACTGGAAGCGGAACTGCCCTAAGTACTTAGCGGATAAGAAGGCCGGCAAAACAAAAGGTATATGTGATATACATGTAATTGATGTGTACCTTACTAGTGCCCGTAGTGGCTCCTGGGTATTTGATACCGGTGCAGTTGCTCACATTTGTAACTCAAAGCAGGGGCTGCGGAATAAGCGGAAACTGGCAAAGGACGAGGTGACGATGCGCGTCGAGAATGGTTCCAAGGTCAATGTGATCGCCGTCGGCACGCTACCTCTACATCTCCCTTCGGGATTAGTTTTAAACCTTAATAATTGTTATTTAGTGCCAGCTTTGAGCATGAACATTGTATCGGGATCTCGTTTAATTCGAGATGGCTACTCTTTTAAATCTGAGAATAATGGTTGTTCCATTTTTATGAGAGATATGTTTTATGGTCATGCTCCTATGATGAATGGTTTATTCTTTATGAATCTCGAACGTGATGCTACACATGTTCATAATGTGAGTACCAAAAGAAGTAAGGTTGATAATGATAGTCCCACATACTTGTGGCACTGCCGCCTTGGTCACATAGGTGTCAAACGCATGAAGAAGCTCCATGCTGATGGACTTTTAGAGTCTCTTGATTATGAATCATTTGACACATGCGAACCATGCCTTATGGGTAAAATGACCAAGACTCCGTTCTCAGGAACAATGGAGCGAGCAACCGACTTATTGGAA
>NW_021205302.1:0-1662 GCF_002162155.2 Triticum dicoccoides
GTAGTGAGCTACTTGGAAGTAACATTGTGCGAAGCGCAAGAATTGGAGATAGGGTAATCTCCATTCTCCATAATGGAGAGTCAGGGCCTATCTTGTTTTATGTTAATTTTACCTAAGAGAGGGTAGTAGGTCCTATGAGAGAGGAGTAGGTACTAGGTACAATGTGTTATTATGTGCTACAATGTGTTAGAGTTGATGATGATGAGGAGGAGTTGTGATTATGACTAGTGACCAACTTGCTATATGATGTCTCATTGATGAAAATGATGATCATGAGAAGGTGTTATATGACAATGATGTATTATGATGATAAATTGTTAATGATATGATGATGATGATGATGATGATGATGATTTATTATATCACTGGGTGAAAGAACCGCGGATTAGTATCAAGTGGATGGATCCATCCACTTGATACTAGTCGACGGTTCTTTCACACAGTGATGTATTACCTCATTATGATGTAAAAACAATATCTAAATTGCTACTGTATGAAAACTTGTATAATGGTGTTGTTGGGGGTCGTAGCAGAATTTTAAAATTTTCCTACGTGTCACCAAGATCACTCTATGGAGTCTTCTAGCAACGAGAGGGAGAGGAGTGCATCTACATACCCTTGTATATCGCGAGCAGAAGCGTTCAAGAGAACGGGGTTGATGGAGTCGTACTCGTCGTGATCCAAATCATCGATGATCCTAGTGCCGAACGGACGGCACCTCCGCGTTCAACACATGTACGGAGCGAGGACGTCTCCTGCGCCTTGATCCAGCAAGGAGGAGGGAGAGGTTGAGTAAGAAAGCTCCAACAGCAGCACGACGGCGTGGTGGTGGTGGAGCAGCAGTACTCCGGCAGGGCTTCGCCAAACTCTTGACGGAGGAGGAGAGGTGTTGGGGAGGGGAGGGGCTGCGCCTTGGGAAGGGTTGCAGCTCCCATGTGCCTCCCCACTATATATAGGGGTAGAGGGGGCTGGTTTCTTTCCCTCCAAGTCCATTGGGGCGTTGGCAAAGGTGGGCGAAAGAAATCCCATCATTTCCTTTCCCCATCGATTGTTATCCCCCTTTTTTAGGGATCTTGATCTTATCCCTTTGGGATATGATCTTATTCCTTCTAAGGGGGGGATCTTGGTGCGCCTTGACCAGGGGTGTGGGGCCTTGCCCCCACTACCCACGTTCATGTGGGTCCCCACATGCAGGTGGGCCCCACTACGGAACCTTCTAGAATCTTTCCGGTACAATACCAAAAAATCCCGAACATTTTCCGGTGGCCAAAATAGGACTTCCCATATATAAATCTTTACCTCCGGACCATTCCGGGACTCCTCGTGACGTCTGGGATCTCATCCGGGACTCCGAAGAACATTCGGTAATCACATACAAGTCTTCCTAATAACCCTAGCGTCATCGAACCTTAAGTAAGTAGACCCTATGGGTTCGGGAATCATGCAGACATGGACGACACAACTCTCCGGTCAATAACCAACAGCGGGATCTGGATACCCATGTTGGCTCCCACATGCTCCACGATGATCTCATCGGATGAACCACGATGTCAAGGATTCAATCAATCCCATATACAATTCCCTTTGTCTATCGGTACGATACTTGCCCAAGATTCGATCGTCGGTATCCCGATACCTTGTTCAATCTTGTTATCGGCAAGT
>NW_021205303.1:0-1866 GCF_002162155.2 Triticum dicoccoides
GGGAGGATAGAGCCATGGGTCGGGTCCCATGGTGACAGGGGCGGCGCTAGGGGTATTCTTGGGTCTTCATGTGAATACCCATGATTTTTACAAAACAGTGTTTATTTTGGCAAAAGAATGACAATTTTCGGAAAACAGCAATGATTTTCGCAAAATGAATACACATGAATATCCGGTTGCAAATTCCTGGAGCCGCCACAGCATGGAGACCACGGGACAGCGTGTCCACCGTACGATTGAGAAGGATAAGACGGCACCTAAAGCGGTGCGTGCATCCAGATGGAACGAAACGTTTTTCATTATTTAGTTACTATATACGATAGCGTAGGATTTATTATACCTTACCGTGTACTAAAGAAATGTCATGTACTCACTATGGATTTGCTAATTCTCATCTCGATGTGCATTAGCCATGCCATATCTAAGTCTTCAACCACATGATTACTTGCTATAAGATTTGTGCAAAACTGTTTTCCTGAGTTCGGTCCTCACTGCGGGCTGATGTTTCTCGCACGGCTTCGTTTGTTTTCCTGCTTTTTTTAGTGGGCGATCCTATAAACTGCCTTCAGCGCCAGTTGTGGCAACTGGCGCTCACAACTCGCACAATCTTAGCAACCTGCTCTCAAACAAGGAGCAAAATATTAAAATAAGTTTCTATTTCAGCCAGTAGGTCATAACCACAAGGTCAGAGATCATTTTATTGACTCCAACGAGGAAATAGTGCTTTTTGACACTTTCTTTAGTTAACGTATATTATATAAACCCGGTATAAATTATTTTAAAAGTAAGTACAAATTAGGAAAAAAATAAAAATAGTGAAGCAGCCGTGAATTTGAAAAATTGTTCATAGAAAATGGGAAAAGTGCGTGGAAATGAAAAAAGTTCATTAGTTTCGAAGTTCGTTGGCTGTGTGATCGGACCTAACAGTCCGCCGTATGGTGTTCCTCATGCACATGCGGATACCATTAGAGTCGGCGCACTTGTGCCGCTCCAACGAACCTGTTCGTGGGATCTGATTGGCTGCGTGGGAGATCGATGAGAAAGTGACCACTCCGGAGACACGCTGCCCAAACTATATTTTCGCTGCATGGCACACGTCTAGTGGTAACAATAAGTGATTCATCTCCGATAGCATTGCTCCTGGTTGATCTGCGTGTAAAATTTTTTTATATTTCAACTGATACGTCTAGCGTAACCCAACAAAAACCGTTGGGGGGCACGTAAATGGGCGGAGAAAACCAGTGGGAGGTACAAAACGGTGAGATGAGACTACCAACTTCCTACTTTCTAAAAAAAATGGAAACTTCCTATTTAATACTAGTAGAGATTTCTCACCTGTGTCCATATGTTTCTGCTCCCAAATTATCATAAAAATGGTCACCTAAAGCCGAGGGGTCAACATTAACCGGTAAATTTGAACTTTTTTTATTACACATTATAGTTTGATATTCCCAAAAAGTTTAGTAGTTTTTGCATAAACAATTATTTCCTAGTACAAGAGAAAATAGACAAGATTAAACTGTAAACACAAGCCTTCCATCTATCACACCCTTCAACTCTGACAATCTCAAACATGGTATTCTCCTTGGATGCTGTCAGTCGGCACCTTGAGGGGAAGTGGGCGTCGAAGACTCGGTCTATTTTGCATCTTCCCTAACGAACAGACTACTGAGGCCACGTGAAAGTTGATGCCCATCCTCTTACTATTCTCCTGCATCTTGAGAGCAATTGACCACCAATCCATGAAGGCTCACTAGATCTGCCGCAAGGAAACATTTCAATGTCATACATAAGTTCTAACACAAATACGTAAAATCCAGGTTCCAGCACACACAAAATCTAATAGGTAACATTGGAAAAATTACT
>NW_021205304.1:0-1089 GCF_002162155.2 Triticum dicoccoides
TCGACCAGGTCAAACCTGACCAGTGGGGTCCACTGGTCAGTGACCCAGTCAACTAACCAAGTTAGTTAGCCCTAACTAACTTAGTTAGCCGGGCGGGGCCCGCATGTCAGTGGCCTATCTAATTAGCTAACTTAATTAGTGTTAACTAATCTAACACCTAAACTAATTAACAGGGGCTGGCCCCACCTGTCATCGACCCAGGGGGGTTCTGCCGTGGTCAAGTGGGTCAACCCCACCGGCGTCTCGACGCCGGCGAGGTCCGGGACGGTGGCGACCGTCGGAAACATGCTACAGGGCACGGACGAGGCCGTGCTTGGGCTCGTTGGAGAGCCCTTGCTCCCGCGCGTCGAGCGGTGCGGTTGCTAGGTCGTGGAGAGGCCGGAGCTGACGACGGCGAGCTCGGTTGCGGCCGCCGGAGCTCGGGTAAGACACGGGCGACCACTAGGGAGCACGAGAGGGCGAGCTGCGGCAGGCAACGGGCTCGTGGAAACGTTTTGAGCACGATGGTGCACTCGGGTGGGAGCTCCAGTGGCTGCAGTGACGGCGGCGACGAGGTCAGCGGCTGCCGGAGTTCGGCCGCGGCGGAGCTATGGCCTAGAGCTCGCAAACGTGAGGGGAAAGAGAGGGGTTCTGCACGGAGGCTCACCGCGGAGCTGTAGGGAGGGTTAGTGGGCTCGGGGGCGCGCCGGAGTGGCCGAATCGACGGAGAAGGGCGCCGGGGCCGAAGCTTGGAGATGATGACGATGGCGGCTGCTCGGGGCCCTTCTGGTCGCGTGAGACGGTGAGGAGGACGAGGGCGGAACAGCGGAGCTTTGGGAGGCGTCGGGGAGGTGAGACGGTGGCTGTGGCCGCGCGAGCGCTGGTCGGCGGCGACGGCCTCCATTCGGTCGCGGGAGGGGAAACAGAGGAGCGAGGGGGAGGGAGGTCCAGAGAGCGAGGGAGAAGTGAGAGGGGGTCGGGGGCTGCGTGGCGTCGCGGGAGGGACCAGGGAAGGAGGAGGCAGCCAGGCAGGGAGGAGGTGGCCTCCTCGGCCGCGCGCGTGCGAGCACGCAGCTGCTCCCACTGGCAAGAGGAAGACGACAGGGGGGG
>NW_021205305.1:0-9874 GCF_002162155.2 Triticum dicoccoides
CCGCGCTCTGCTCCGGCTGCTTCAGATCCGGCGTCGGCAAGGCTGATATGGTGGCTGCGAGGCCAGACGGCAGGAGACGTAGCCGACAAGCCCGACGACAGCAAGCTTGATGGCGAGCTCGACGGCGGCGGAGACGCCTTCTGTACTGCAAGCTCCACCATCCCTGCACATACTATACTGCGAGCTCGATGACGGCGGTGGCGTCTTCTTGGCAGGTTAAGCCTCCCTCCTTCAATTCCCCTCCATGATTTATGTGTCAAAACTGATTTTTTTACTGAAATTTGCTGCTTTTGGCATTTGCTTAAGACTGCGAGGATCACACTTGTTTCTTCAGTTAGCAAAACCTTGTAGACAAATCTCACTAGGGGATCACACTTGGCCATTTGTTTCATGATGTGGCAAGTAATTTAGTCATTGTTTCAGACTGCAATCAAGTCTTCTGTCATTGTTTCAAAATTCTTCAGACTGCTTGATTCAAGTTCTGCTATTACTGGAAAAAGGGACAGACCTGTTGGGGAACGTTGCAAAAAATTAAAATTTTTCCTACGGTTTCACCAAGATCCATCTATGAGTTCATCTAAGCAACGAGTCAAGGGAGAGAGATTGCATCTACATACCACTTGTAGATCGCGTGCGGAAGCGTTCAATGGAACGGTGGTGATGGAGTCGTACTCGCCGTGATTCAGATCACCGATGACCAAGTGCCGAACGGACATCACCTCCGCGTTCAACACACGTACAGAACGGACGACGTCTCCTCCGTCTTGATCCAGCAAGGAGGAAGGAGAGGTTGAGGAAGATGGCTCCAGCAGCAGCACGACGGCGTGGTGGTGGTGGAGCAGCAGTACTCCGGCAGGGCTTCGCCAAGCTCGTGATGGAGGAGGAGAGGTGTTGGGGAGGGGAGGGGCTGCGCCTTGGATCAGGTGTGCAGCCCTCCCCTCGCCCCTCTATTTATAGGGGAAGTGGGAAGGGGGCCGGGCCCCTCTAGATGAGATCTAGAGGGGGGGGCGGCGGCCAGGGAGGGGGCTTGCCCCCCAAGCAAAGGGGGGGGCGCCCCCCCCCCCTCAGGGTTTCCCCCAACCCTAGGCGCATGGGCCCTAGGGGGGAGTGGCGCCCCAGCCCACTTTGGGCTGGTTGCCTTCCTCATACAGCCCATAAGGCCCTCCGGGAGAGGTGGCCCCTCCCGGTGGACCCTCGGAACCCCTCCGGTGGCCCCGGTACAATACCGATATGCCCCCGAACCTTTCCGGTGACCGCATGACGACTTCCCATATATAAATCTTAACCTCCGGACTATTCCGGAACTCCTTGTGACGTCCGGGATCTCATCCGGGACTCCGAACAACATTCGGTAATCACATACAAGTCTTCCTAATAACCCTAGCGTCACCGAACCTTAAGTGTGTAGACCCTACGAGTTCGGGAGACATGCAGACATGACCGAGACGACTCTCCGGTCAATAACCAACAGTGGGATCTGGATACCCATGTTGGCTCCCACATGCTCCTCGATGATTTCATCAGATGAACCACGATGTCGAGGATTCAAACAACCCCGTATGCAATTCCCTTTGTCAATCGGTACGTTACTTGCCCGAGACTCGATCGTCGGTATCCCAATACCTCGTTCAGTCTCGTTACCGGCAAGTCACTTTACTCGTACCGCAATGCATGATCCCGTGATCAAACACTTTGATTACATTGAGCTCATTATGATGATGCATTACCGAGTGGGCCCAGTGATACCTCTCCGTCATACGGAGTGACAAATCCCAGTCTCGATCCGTGTCAACCCAACAGACACTTTCGGAGATACCTGTAGTGCACCTTTATAGTCACCCTGTTACGTTGTGACCTTTGGTACACCCAAAGCACTCTTACGGTATCCGGGAGTTACACGATCTCATGGTCAAAGGAAAAGATACTTGACATGGAAAAAGCTCTAGCAAAACGAACTACACGATCTTGTGCTATGCTTAGGATTGGGTCTTGTCCATCACATCATTCTCCTAATGATGTGATCCCATTATCAACGACATCCAATGTCCATAGTCAGGAAACCATGACTATCTGTTGATCAACGAGCTAGTCAACTAGAGGCTTACTAGGGACATATTATGGTCTATGTATTCACACGTGTATTACGATTTCCGGATAATACAGTTATAGTATGAATAAAAGAGAGTTATCATGAACAAGGAAATATAATAATAATCCTTTTATTATTGCCTCTAGGGCATATTTCCAACAGTCTCCCACTTGCACTAGAGTCAATAATCTAGTTACATTGTGATGAATCGCACACCCATAGAGTTCTGGTGTTGATCATGTTTTCCTCGCGGAAGAGGTTTAGTCAACGGATCTGCGACATTCAGATCCGTGTGCACTTTGCAAATTTCTATATCTCCATCTTGAACATTTCCACGAATGGAGTTGAAGCGACGCTTGATGTGTCTGGTCTTCTTGTGAAACCTGGGCTCCTTGGCAAGTGCAATAGCTCCAGTGTTGTCACAAAAGAGTTTGATCGGCCCCGACGCATTGGGTATGACTCCTAGGTCGGTGATGAACTCCTTCACCCAAATTGCTTCATGTGCTGCCTCCGAGGCGGCCATGTACTCCGCTTCACATGTAGATCCCGCCACGACGCTCTGCTTGCAGCTGCACCAGCTCACTGCTCCACCATTCAACATAAACACGTATCCGGTTTGTGACTTCGAGTCATCCAGATCTGTGTCGAAGCTAGCGTCGCCGTAACCCTTTACAACGAGCTCTTCGTCACCTCCATAAACGAGAAACATGTCCTTAGTCCTTTTCAGGTACTTCAGGATATTTTTGACCGCTGTCCAGTGTTCCTTGCCGGGATTACTTTGGTATCTTCCTACCAAACTTACGACAAGGTTTACATCAGGTTTGGTGCACAGCATGGCATGCATAATGGATCCTATGGCTGAAGCATAGGGGATGACACTCATCTCTTCTTTATCTTTTGCCGTGGTCGGGCATTGAGCCGAGCTCAATCTCACACCTTGCAATACAGGCAAGAACCCTTTCTTGGACTGATCCATTTTGAACTTTTTCAAAATCTTATCAAGGTATGTGCTTTGTGAAAGACCTATGAGGCGTCTCGATCTATCCCTATAGATCTTGATGCCTAATATATAAGCAGCTTCTCCAAGGTCCTTCATTGAAAAACTCTTATTCAAGTAGGCCTTAATGCTGTCCAAAAGTTCTATATCATTTCCCATCAAAAGTATGTCATCTACATATAATATGAGAAATGCTACAGAGCTCCCACTCACTTTCTTGTAAACGCAGGCTTCTCCATAAGTCTGCATAAACCCAAACGCTTTGATCATCTCATCGAAGCGAATGTTCCAACTCCGAGATGCTTGCACCAGCCCATAAATGGATCGCTGGAGCTTGCATACCTTGTTAGCATTCTCAGGGTCGACAAAACCTTCTGGCTGCATCATATACAGTTCTTCCTTAAGATAGCCGTTAAGGAATGCTGTTTTGACGTCCATTTGCCATATCTCATAATCATAGTATGCGGCAATTTCTAACATGATTCGGACGGACTTCAGCTTCGCTACAGGAGAGAACGTCTCATCATAGTCAATCCCTTGAACTTGCCGATAACCCTTAGTGACAAGTCGAGCTTTATAGATGGTAACATTTCCATCCGCGTCCGTCTTGTTCTTAAAGATCCATTTATTTTCTATCGCTCGCCGATCATCGGGCAAGTCTGTCAAAGTCCACACTTTGTTTTCATACATGGATCCTATCTCGGATTTCATGGCTTCAAGCCATTTGTTGGAATCTGGGCCCGCCATCGCTTCTTCATAGTTCGAAGGTTCACCGTCGTCTAACAACATGATTTCTAAGACAGGGTTGCCGTACCACTCTGGTGCGGAACGTGTCCTCGTGGACCTTCGAAGTTCAGTAGGAGCTTGATATGAAGTATCTTGATCATCATCATTAACCTCCTCTCTTGTCGGTGCAGGCACCACAGGAACATCTTCCTGAGTTGCGCTACTTCTTGTTTCAAGAGGCAGTACTTCATCAAGTTCTACTTTCCTCCCACTTAATTCTTTTGAGAGAAACTCTTTTTCCAGAAAGGACCCGTTCTTGGCAACAAAGATCTTGCCTTCGGATCTTAAGTAGAAAGTATACCCAATGGTTTCCTTAGGGTATCCTATGAAGACGCATTTTTCCGACTTGGGTTCGAGCTTCTCAGGTTGAAGTTTCTTGACATAAGCATCGCATCCCCAAACTTTTAGAAACGACAGCTTAGGTTTCTTCCCAAACCATAATTCATACGGTGTCGTCTCAACGGATTTAGACGGTGCCCTATTTAAAGTGAATGTAGTTGTCTCTAGAGCGTATCCCCAAAATGATAGCGGTAAATCAGTAATAGACATTATAGACCGCACCATATCTAATAGAGTGCGATTACGATGTTCGGACACACCATTACGCTGAGGTGTTCCAGGCGGCGTGAGTTGTGAAACGATTCCTCATTTTCTTAAGTGCGTACCAAATTCGTGACTTAAATATTCTCCTCCAGGATCTGATCGTAAGAATTTTATTTTTCGGTCACGTTGATTCTCTACCTCATTCTGAAATTCCTTGAACTTTTCAAAGGTCTCAAACTTGTGTTTCATTAAGTAGACATATCCATATCTACTCAAGTCATCAGTGAGAGTGAGAACATAACGATATCCTCCGCGAGCCTCAACGCTCGTTGGACCGCACACATCGGTATGTATGATTTCCAACAAGTTGGTTGCTCGCTCCATTGTTCCGGAGAACGGAGTCTTGGTCATTTTGCCCATGAGGCATGGTTCGCATGTGTCAAATGATTCATAGTCGAGAGACTCTAAAAGTCCATCAGCATGGAGCTTCTTCATGCGCTTGACCCCAATGTGACCAAGGCGGCAGTGCCACAAGTATGTGGGACTATCGTTATCAACTTTACATCTTTTGGTATTCACACTATGAATATGTGTAACATTACGTTCGAGATCCATTAAGAATAAACCATTGACCATCGGAGCATGACCATAAAACATATATCTCAAATAAATAGAACAACCATTATTCTCGGATTTAAATGAGTAGCCATCTCGTATTAAACGAGATCCTGATACAATGTTCATGCTCAAACTTGGCACTAAATAAAAATTATTGACGTTTAAAACTAATCCCGTTGGTAAATGTAGAGGTAGCGTGCCGACGGCGATCACATCGACCTTGGAACCATTCCCGACGCGCATCGTCACCTCGTCCTTCGCCAGTCTCCGCTTATTCCGCAGCTCCTGCTGTGAGTTACAAATATGAGCAACGGCACCGGTATCAAATACCCAGGAGTTACTACGAGTACTGGTAAGGTACACATCAATTACATGTATATTAAATATACCTTTAGTGTTGCCGGCCTTCTTGTCCGCTAAGTATTTGGGGCAGTTCCGCTTCCAGTGACCCTTCCCTTTGCAATAAAAGCACTCAGTCTCAGGCTTGGGTCCATTCTTTGACTTCTTCCCGGCAACTGGCTTACCGGGCGCGGCAACATCCTTGCCGTCTTTCTTGAAGTTCTTCTTGCCCTTGCCCCTCTTGAACTTAGTGGTTTTATTGACCATCAACACTTGATGTTCCTTCTTGATTTCTACCTATGCTGACTTCAGCATTGAAAATACTTCAGGAATAGTTTTCACCATCCCCTGCATATTGTAGTTCATCACAAAGCTCTTGTAGCTCGGTGGGAGGGACTGAAGGATTCTGTCAATGACCGCCTCGTCCGGGAGGTTAATGTCCAGCTGGGACAGGCGGTTGTGCAACCCAGACATTTTGAGTATGTGCTCACTGACAGAACTATTTTCCTCCATCTTAAAACTATAGAACTTGTCGGAGACTTCATATCTCTCGACCCAGGCATGAGCTTGGAAAACTAGTTTCAGTTCCTCGAACATCTCATATGCTCCGTGTTGCTCAAAACGCTTTTGGAGCCCCGGTTCTCAGCTGTAAAGCATCCCGCACTGAACGAGGGAGTAATCATCAGCACGAAACTGCCAAGCATTCATAATGTCTTGGTTCTCTGGAACGGGTGCATCACCTAGCGGTCCTTCTAGGACATATTGTTTCCTGGCAACTATGAGGATGATCCTCAGGTTCCGGACCCAGTCCGTATAGTTGCTACCATCATCTTTCAGCTTGGTTTTCTCTAGGAATGCGTTGAAGTTCATGTTGACCTGAGCGGCGGCCATTTGATCTACAAGACATATTTGCAAACGTTTTCAGACTAAGTTCATGATAATTAAGTTCATCTAATCAAATTATTACAATGAACACCCACTCAGATTAGACATCCCTCTAGTCATCTAAGTGTTACACGATCCGAGTCGACTAGGACGTGTCCGATCATCACGTGAGACGGACTAGTCATCGTCGGTGAACATCTCCATGTTGATCGTATCTTCCATACGACTCGTGTTTGACCTTTCGGTCTCTGTGTTCCAAGGCCATGTCTGTACATGCTAGGCTCGTCAAGTTAACCCTAAGTGTTTTGCATGTGTAAAACTGTCTTACACCCGTTGTATGTGAACGTAAGAATCTATCACACCCAATCATCACGTGGTGCTTCAAAACGACGAACTTTAGCAACGGTGCACAGTTAGGGGAGAACACTTCTTGAAATTGTTGTAAGGGATCATCTTATTTACTACCGTCGTTCTAAGTAAACAAGATGCATAAACATAATAAACATCACATGCAATTATATAGTAGTGACATGATATGGCCAATATCATATAGCTCCTTCGATCTCCATCTTCGGGGCTCCATGATCATCTTCGTCACCAGCATGACACCATGATCTCCATCATCATGATCTCCATCATCGTGTCTTCATGAAGTTGTCACGCCAACGACTACTTCTACTCCTATGGCTAACGCGTTTAGCAATAAAGTAAAGTAATTTACATGGCGTTTTTCAATGAGACGCAGGTCATACAAAAAATAAAGACAACTCCTATGGCTCCTGCCGGTTGTCATACTCATCGACATGCAAGTCGTGGTTCCTATTACAAGAACATGATCTCATACATCACATATATATCATTCATCATTCATCACAACTTTGGCCATATCACATCACAAGACACTTGCTGCAAAAACAAGTTAGACGTCCTCTAATTGTTGTTGCAAGTTTTACGTGGCTTCTATAGGTGATCTAGCAAGAACGTTTTCTTACCTACGTTACAGCCACAACGTGATTTGTCAACTTCTATTTACCCTTCATAAGGACCCTTTTCATCGAATCCGCTCCAACTAAAGTGGGAGAGACAGACACCCGCCAGCCATCTTATGCAACTAGTGCATGTCAGTCAGTGGAACCGGTCTCACGTAAGCGTACGTGTAAGGTTGGTCCGGGCCGCTTCATCCCACAATACCGCTGAAGCAAGATAAGACTAGTAGCGGCAAGCAAGTTGACAAGATCTACGCCCACAACAAAATTGTGTTCTACTCGTGCAATAGAGAACTACGCATAGACCTAGCTCATGATGCCACTTTGGGGAACGTTGCAGAAAAGTAAAAATTTTCCTACGGTTTCACCAAGATCCATCTATGAGTTCATCTAAGCAACGAGTCAAGGGAGAGAGATTGCATCTACATACCACTTGTAGATCGCGTGCGGAAGCATTCAATGGAACGGTGGTGATGGAGTCGTACTCGCCGTGATTAAGATCATCGATGACAAAGTGCCGAACGGACAGCACCTCCGCGTTCAACACACATACGGAACGGACGACGTCTCCTCCGTCTTGATCCAGCAAGGAGGAAGGAGAGGTTGAGGAAGATGGCTCCAGCAGTAGCACGACGGCGTGGTGGTGGTGGAGCAGCAGTACTCCAGCAGGGCTTTGCCAAGCTCGTGACAGAGGAGGAGAGGTGTTGGGGAGGGGAGGGGCTGCGCTTTGGATCAGGTGTGCAGCCCTCCCCTCGCCCCTCTATTTATAGGGGAAGGGGAAGGGGGCCGGCCCCCTCTAGATGAGATCTAGAGGGGGGGCGGCGGCCAGGGAGGGGGCTTGCCCCCCAAGCAAAGGGGGGGCGCCCCCCTCAGGGTTTCCCCCAGCACTAGGCGCATGGGCCCTAGGGGGGAGTGGCGCCCCAGCCCACTTTGGGATAGTTCCCTTCCTCATACAGCCCATAAGGCCCTCCGGGAGAGGTGGCCCCTCCCGGTGGACCCCCGGAACCCCTCCGGTGGCCCCGGTACAATACCGATATGCCCCCGAACCTTTCCAGTGACCATATGACGACTTCCCATATATAAATCTTTACCTCCGGACTATTCCGGAACTCCTCGTGACGTCCGGGATCTCATCCGGGACTCGAACAACATTCGGTAATCACATACAAGTCTTCCTAATAACCCTAGCGTCACCGAACCTTAAGTGTGTAGACCCTACGGGTTCGGGAGACATACAGACATGACCGATACGACTCTCCAGTCAATAACCAACAGCGGGATCTGGATACCCATGTTGGCTCCCACATTCTCCTCGATGATTTCATCGGATGAACCACGATGTCGAGGATTCAAACAACCCCGTATGCAATTTCCTTTGTCAATCGGTACGTTACTTGCCCGAGACTCGATCGTCGGTATCCCAATACCTCGTTCAGTCTCGTTACCGGCAAGTCACTTTACTCGTACCGCAATGCATGATCTCGTGATCAAACACTTTGATTACATTGAGCTCATTATGATGATGCATTACCGAGTGGGCCCAGTGATACCTCTCCGTCATACGGAGTGACAAATCACAGTCTCGATCCGTGTCAACCCAATAGACACTTTTGGAGATACCTGTAGTGCACCTTTATAGTCACCCAGTTACGTTGTGACGTTTGGTACACCCAAAGCACTCTTACGGTATCCGGGAGTTACACGATCTCATGGTCAAAGGAAAAGATACTTGACATGGAAAAAGCTCTAGCAAAACGAACTACACGATCTTGTGCTATGCTTAGGATTGGGTCTTGTCCATCACATCATTCTCCTAATGATGTGATCCCGTTATCAACGACATCCAATGTCCATAGTCAGGAAACCATGACTATCTGTTGATCAACGTGCTAGTCAACTAGAGGCTTACTAGGGACATATTATGGTCTATGTATTCACACGTGTATTACGATTTCCGGATAATATAGTTATAGCATGAATAAAAGACAATTATCATGAACAAGGAAATATAATAATAATCCTTTTATTATTGCCTCTAGGGCATATTTCCAACAAGACCCACACCTGAATAATTTTTGAGTTCAGAACCACACATTTTATCATCCTACTTCCAGGAATTTTTCCTGATGAACCTGAGATTTATTGGTAGGGGTATTCACTAGTCTACTAAGTCCAGGGTATCAGTAGCATTTTCTTATTCTTTGGCAAGCCTTTTCTTGGTTGTGCAGTTAACTGATCTTGTTAACATGCTAACTGAATTTTTCAAGGAAAAGTGAACTTTGCATTGTTGGACTGACAGGAGTAGAAATTTTGGAGTACACAGTGTACTGAGTTCTCTTACTCCGTCAAATTACTCTTGGCTGTAGCTCCCAGACAAAATTAAGCGAATCGGAATTACTATTGCAAATAAATTTCTGATGTTTGAAAACATCACAATTTCTGAAAAATGCCCATGGGTACAATGTAGGTGTAGTAGGTTTTTGCCTATTTGCAAGTTTGGCATATCTTGCATGGGTTCAGGTACATCAGTATGTTGTTTCTATACTGGTAAGCTGGCATCAACCAAATTTAAGTTGTGTAGAACAACAGAATGACCAAGATTTAGGTTGTTTAGGAACAAGTTATTTTTTA
>NW_021205305.1:15310-16827 GCF_002162155.2 Triticum dicoccoides
CTTCAAATGCAACTTCTCTTCTTCCTAAGAACATTAAAGAAAATAACAAATTAGTTCCTCGAAAAATAGTGTTTCGCTCCACTTTATATAAAAAGCAACAAATAATAAGTTAGTTTGACAAGTTTGAAATAAAAATATCATCATGCGAAAAGAATCATGTAAAGTCACTCACATTTCGGGACATCCCTTTTTGATCCTTCATTCAAACATATCACCGTTACTAATGGTAGAAGACATGACCTTTTGCACATAGAAAATTAGACAAATACTCATGAAATGATCATCCAGTTTATTATACAACTTTTCATTGACAACGTTCACAACTAGAAAGCGTCTCTTCACTGATGTTGTGGCAACTGGCAATACTAATACTAGCTTTAGAATTGATAGACCAAAGGAAAAGTAACATGCTTATTTGTCTGGACCATTAACTTAGCAAGATCAGCAATCTCTTCCAAATTGGCAAACCTTTCATTTGCTCGCACATTATCAATGTAAGTATCTTCAATGTCCCTATGTGGATAAACAAATTTAGATGGTGGCCTGTAAAATCCCCTTGTTAAAATATCAACGTCTTTCTTAGGATTTTGTGTGTACTCTCAAATTCTCTTCTGATAAGTCAGCATAATAAGGCAATTCATCTAAATTAATTTCTCTCTGAATGGAAGACTTCAGGAGATTACTTTGCTGCGACAATTGATATATTTTACGTCTAACCGGTGACCTCGGCGAGCCCGCATCAAAATACCATTCCGTAGCCTAGATCAATCAAGGTCCATAGAAAATCAATTAGAAAACTAGGGCAAAAATTACCGTGCTGGACTAGATAGAACATGCACAAGAGGGGAAGATGTGCCCATGTGATCTTACTACCTCGAAATTGAACTGCAGTTATGTGCTTGGCGCTGTCGGTGTGCAATTGAACGCTTGCCGCCGGCGTTCAGGTGAACATAAGGCAGGATGAGACGAGCAGAGGGAGGCAAGTTGGGGAAGCAAAGAGGCCGGCGGCTGCCATCATCAAACCTAATTATTGATTAAGTGACGAATAGGCCTGGCAGTGGGCACGAGAGACAATTTGTACCTGAGCTTTTGGGCCTTTTACTGGTCCATTCACGTGGGCTTGGCAGCTTGATGGGGTCACGCTCCATTCTGTTGGGTTCAGGCCGAGTAAGTCGTACAAATATGCACGTAGCTGGCAAGTTATGTTTGGTTCAACTGAACCCAACGGCAGTACGTTGGCTCCGCCACTGGCTGGAAAGGGATGGGTGAACGAGTAGTGCGCGAGAGAGAAGAGAGAGGTGGACGCTGAAGCAAGTTGGAAGGGAACAAACCATTCCATTGACGACTTACTGGTGGCACCGCGCGTAACATTTGACAACTCAGGCATTATTATTCCAAGATCATTCTTTTAAATCTCAGTGGTCAATGTTTGTGGGTAACACAAGATTAATGGTTATAAAGTGCTAATGAAAGGCGAACCAAGAAAAGCTTCGTCCCTTCAGTAGTAGGCATAGATA
>NW_021205305.1:16837-26377 GCF_002162155.2 Triticum dicoccoides
ACGAAGATTTTTTATCGGAGGAACCATGATGACAACATACATAATTCACTTTGTCCATCGGTACATTACTTGCCCGGGATTTGATCGTCGGTATCTTCATACCTAGTTCAATCTTGTTACCGGCAAGTCTCTTTACTCATTCCGTAATACATCACCTCATGTCTAACTCCTTAGTCATTTGCTTGAAAGCTTATGATGTGTATTACCAAGAGGCCCAGAGATACCTCTCCGATACTGGGAGTGACAAATCCTAATCTCGATCTATGCCAACTCAACAAACACCTTCGGAGATACCTCTAGATCATCTTTATGGTCACCTAGTTACGTTGTGATATTTGATAGCACACAAGGTATTCCTCCGGTATCCGGGAGTTGCATAATCTCAGAGTCGAAGGAATATGTATTTGACATGAAGAAAGCAATAGCAATAAAACTGAATGATCATTATGCTAAGCTAACAGATGGGTCTTGTCCATCACATCATTCTCCTAATGGTGTGATCCCGTCATCAAATGACAACACATGTCTATGGTTAGGAAACCATAACCATCTTTGATTAACGAGCTAGTCTAGTAGAGGCTTACTAGGGACACGTTATTTGTTTATGTATTCACACATATATTTAGGTTTCCGATCAATACAATTCTAGCATGAATAATAAAACTTTATCATGAATAAGGAAATATAAAATAACAACTTTATTATTGCCTCTAGGGCATATTTCCTTCAGAGGGTGTAAGGGGAGCGATGCGGCGGCAAGGTTTTTTGCCTCTATGATTTTCTTCCTACACAGAACTCCTAATTCGTTGCGCCCACAACTGACGACGCAGTCCTCCACACTGTGCATGGCTACAAATAAGAGCGGGAGTTGCGAGGCAGCGTGGCATCGGGTTGGTGCAATTCCCATCGCGGTGTCCATCGTCTTCCCCACCTATTTGAAGGAACGGGGAGGGAGGGTTGTGGTTGTCCCTGCAGGGGGAGTGGTGGGGGGAGTCGGAGAGTTCGGGAAGGAGGAGAGCTCCACCCTCCCAGGTATACGGAGTGCTCCGAGGAGCCAGCAGTTGGGGCTCCGATCTGGGCCAGTGGTGGCGGCTGGAAGCAGGGGCGGAGCCAGAAAATTTAGTCATTGGGTTCACTCATTGACAAGTTGTGAAAACTTGGTATGAACTAATTCCAATTTTATGCCATATCACAACAAGATTATAACAATCGGAGAAACCATGATGAATAGGAATATGATATCCCTTATCACAAATACTTTTACATTAAAATTGAAGAGTGTGAGATATACTGATTGGACGAAATTAGAAAATCACATGAGCAATGCTGAAATAACTTCTTGACTTCAAATGCAACTTCTCTTCTTCCTAAGAACATTAAAGAAAATAACAAATTAGTTCCTCGAAAAATAGTGTTTCGCTCCACTTTATATAAAAAGCAACAAATAATAAGTTAGTTTGACAAGTTTGAAATAAAAATATCATCATGCGAAAAGAATCATGTAAAGTCACTCACATTTCGGGACATCCCTTTTTGATCCTTCATTCAAACATATCACCGTTACTAATGGTAGAAGACATGACCTTTTGCACATAGAAAATTAGACAAATACTCATGAAATGATCATCCAGTTTATTATACAACTTTTCATTGACAACGTTCACAACTAGAAAGCGTCTCTTCACTGATGTTGTGGCAACTGGCAATACTAATACTAGCTTTAGAATTGATAGACCAAAGGAAAAGTAACATGCTTATTTGTCTGGACCATTAACTTAGCAAGATCAGCAATCTCTTCCAAATTGGCAAACCTTTCATTTGCTCGCACATTATCAATGTAAGTATCTTCAATGTCCCTATGTGGATAAACAAATTTAGATGGTGGCCTGTAAAATCCCCTTGTTAAAATATCAACGTCTTTCTTAGGATTTTGTGTGTACTCTCAAATTCTCTTCTGATAAGTCAGCATAATAAGGCAATTCATCTAAATTAATTTCTCTCTGAATGGAAGACTTCAGGAGATTACTTTGCTGCGACAATTGATATATTTTACGTCTAACCGGTGACCTCGGCGAGCCCGCATCAAAATACCATTCCGTAGCCTAGATCAATCAAGGTCCATAGAAAATCAATTAGAAAACTAGGGCAAAAATTACCGTACTGGACTAGATAGAACATGCACAAGAGGGGAAGATGTGCCCATGTGATCTTACTACCTCGAAATTGAACTGCAGTTATGTGCTTGGCGCTGTCGGTGTGCAATTGAACGCTTGCCGCCGGCGTTCAGGTGAACATAAGGCAGGATGAGACGAGCAGAGGGAGGCAAGTTGGGGAAGCAAAGAGGCCGGCGGCTGCCATCATCAAACCTAATTATTGATTAAGTGACGAATAGGCCTGGCAGTGGGCACGAGAGACAATTTGTCCCTGAGCTTTTGGGCCTTTTACTGGTCCATTCACGTGGGCTTGGCAGCTTGATGGGGTCACGCTCCATTCTGTTGGGTTCAGGCCGAGTAAGTCGTACAAATATGCACGTAGCTGGCAAGTTATGTTTGGTTCAACTGAACCCAACGGCAGTACGTTGGCTCCGCCACTGGCTGGAAAGGGATGGGTGAACGAGTAGTGCGCGAGAGAGAAGAGAGAGGTGGACGCTGAAGCAAGTTGGAAGGGAACAAACCATTCCATTGACGACTTACTGGTGGCACCGCGCGTAACATTTGACAACTCAGGCATTATTATTCCAAGATCATTCTTTTAAATCTCAGTGGTCAATGTTTGTGGGTAACACAAGATTAATGGTTATAAAGTGCTAATGAAAGGCGAACCAAGAAAAGCTTCGTCCCTTCAGTAGTAGGCATAGATATAGATATATATTTTTTAAAGAAAACATATTAATATAACGAATATATCAATTACACCCGGCCTTTCTACCAACAAGATGCCCAAAGGCATCCAGGATACACATAGCCAAAAAGGAAAATAAAAAGAACAGAAGAAAAAAGACCATACACGGCAGCATCAGCAGCACTCTAATCTCCACCGAAGTCAATGGATGAATTACAAAAGAGCTTCTCCAAAAACAATGCCTCCAAGAAGGAAAAAATGCACAAGCATTGTCGTTCCCGATCAAAGATCTTGGGTTTTCACCCTGGAAAAAATCCGAGTTCACCCAAAAACAATGCCTTCAACCAAGCCATTGCAGGGTGCAACCAATAAAGGCTAGACCTTGGATTTTCACCGTGGCAATCGAGACGCAGTACTCGAGGACCACCACCAAAACTGTAGTCCACCAGTGATGCCGCCCCCACTTGCCTCGGCCGCTATTGCAAGCCACCAAATACCTGGTAAATAGTCTTCATCGCATCCAATACACCCTTACACCAAAGTTTCCAGACCTCCAATCGCAGCCGCCAATACATTTCCCACCTGTATCAATGCCTTGGGAATCTTGACTTAGACATGTCCCATGACACCAATAAGAAATCGAAGCTTGGCGCGGGCCCTTTAAGGCCGTCCTGGCCGATAATATGAGCACGTGTGACTGGAGCATTTTCGATCTAGATATACATGTGCGACATACGCCAATCTGTATAGATCTTTGACGGGAAGACCGAACGTCGTTGGCGGCCAGATCCAAGAGGTCGACATCCGGAAGAAAGACGACTTGGTGGAAGAAGAGTGCTAGGGCCAAACCACCATTATTATCACAAGACATGGGATCCCAAGATCCACCACAGCTTGCCGCCCACCTCTAGTAGAGAGAGGATGCTTTCATGCCCGCGGCCGCTGCCCCGGCATCCTCATGCTGCGGGTGCAGCAGTACGCCCAAGAGGTCCACATGGTCGCGGCGTTGCACTGGGGCAGCTGTCATGGTTCTAAGTCTGACAGTAGAGTGGGGGGTAGGTATGGAGAGGCAAGGTCCTAGCTATGGAGAGGTTGTAAACACAGGAGATGTACGAGTTCAGGCCCTTCTCGGAGGAAGTAAAAGCCCTACGTCTCGGAGCCCGGAGGCGGTCGAGTGGATTATGTGTATATGGATTACAGGGGTGCGAACCCTTCTGCCTGTGGTGGGGGTGGCTTATATAAAGTGCGCCAGGACCCCTGCCAGCCCACGTACTGAAGGGTTTAAAGTACATTAAGTCTGGGGCGTTACTGCTAACGCCCCACATAAAGTGTCTTAACTACCATAAAGTCTACTTAATTACAGACCGTTGCAGTGCAGAGTGCTTCTTGACCTTCTGGTGGTCGAGTGAGCCTTCATGGTCGAGTCCTTCAAGTCCGTCAAGTGAAGTCCTCGTAGGTCGACTGGAAGGTGATCTCTTCTAAGGGTGTCCTTGGGTAGGGTATTTAGATCAGGTCTATGACCCTACCCTAGGTACATGACTCCATCATTAGCCCCCGAATGGATTGAGGCTTGAGTGAGGAAGGAGTAGATGTTGTTTCCGAATGACATTTGCATGCTGGTCATACGTTGTCTTGGATCGATAATCTCTTTGTTGATAACCAGCAACCTTTCTTCAGTTGACTCGATCCATTCTTTTCTTTCGTCGAGTGACCTTTTGATCTTAACAATTTCTGAGCACGAATCGCGGGAGATCTCGTGCCTGACAGATCGATCTGCCGTTCGCGGATTTTGTGGGATACGAAATTTGGGGGAGCGCGCGAAGCGGGGCGGATCGCGGCGCTCGGATGGGATAGGGCATAGATGCCTCGATTCTCGCGCCACCTTTTTCGCCACGTATCGCGCCCACGCGACTGTTTCGGGATGTGATTGGATTGGCCGGGCCCACCTGTCATCCACTCGGAAGGGATCTTATAAAGGCGCCCGGCGAGGGTTTTTTAACAGTATCTCTGCATTCTCTCTTCGCTCTCCTCGCCTCTGCCCACCGCGCCCGTTCTCGCCTCCGCACAACCATTCCTCGCGCGTCTCGCCGGCAGCCATGGTGAAGGAGAAGACGGCAGCGCTGGAACGCGCGAAGAAGGCGTCGGCGACGGGGAAGGCGAAGGGGAGAACCACCAGTCGTGGCGGGTCTTCGTCTAGATCTCGTCTGCCGAACGGCTGGGTCCAGGGAGATTGGATCCGGTCGACCATCACGGAGAAGGATCTCCTCGACATGGCCAACGACGGTCTGATCCCCCACGGAGCCGCAAGGCTTCCGGGGAAAGAGTGGCAGCCCCAGCCGGAAGAGGGTGAGTGCGTGCTTCTGGCTACCCACGTCGACCGCGGATTTTCTTTGCCACCGAGTGTTTTCTTCCGTGGTTTCTTAAACTTCTTTGGAGCGCAACTCCACCACTTCACCCCGAATTCTATCGCCTATCTTGCCACATTTGTGTCCATGTGTGAGAATTTTCTGGGTTGCCGACCGCACTGGGGCTTGTTCAAGCACATATTCACGTGTCGCTCTCAGACCGTGAAGAAGGCGAGCCCAGGCGACGACAAAACCAAAGTTGTCCAGATGTGTGGAGGTCTGGGGATCCAGATGAGGAACAAGAGCAACTTCCCAGCCATGACGTTCCCCGAGTCAGTCAGAGGCTGGCAGTCGACCTGGTTCTACTGCCAGAATGAGTCGACGCCGGGGCAGTCGAGTGGACTCCCTCAGTTTACCATGGACTGAGTCAACAAACCCTCCTCTCTGAAGGTGATTCTGGAGGAGAGAGCCGATGTGAAGATGCTGATGGAGCGCGTACTTCAGTTGGTTCGAGAGGGAGTAACTGGTATGGATCTATTGGAGGTTTTTCTTAGGCGGCGTATCCAGCCTCTTCAGTTCCGGAGCCATTGCATGTGGTTGTATCGCGGGACTGAAGATGAGACTCGGATCCATCCAGAAGCAGTCGACGATGCCACGCTGGAAAGGTGGATGGCCGCGGTCACTGGGAACAAGGATAACCCTCATGGAGCCAGAAGGATTCCTCCACTCGACCATCGCAGCGTTCCAGACAAGGTATGTCCGCTCTACCTCCCATTGTATTCTTGCCATATTTATTTCTGTTTTCTCCGCAAATTGGTCGATTGATCTTTGTCTTGATGTCTATCAGGCCCTCACCGAGCTGTACTCGATGCCCAATGGAGCACAGACTCCGACTGAAGAGGGAGAAGCGAGCGGGGGCGAGAGCCAGGAGGAGTGGGACTCGGATGCTGCTGAAGATGATGATGATGATGACGATGAGGAGGAAGAAGAAGATAAGGAGGATGAGGTCGCACCACCGCGCTTGGAAAGGCGGTCGAAGCTTGCCCATGACCCTGTGACTGAACATGGCAAGGGGGTTGCGACTGTCGCGCAGTCGACCAAGCGCCCTCGGACCACTTCTCCGGTGCCGACTAAAAAGGCACCGAAGCAGTCTAGGGTGGCACCGTCAAAGCCGACCAAGGTCCTGCCGAAGATGAAGGTGTCCATCCCCACCATATCAGGGTAAACATGCTGCTTAAGTCTTCTTGTTTTGTGCGAGCTTTATCTCTGATTGACACTTGAGTTAGCCGACTGACTTTCTGGAATTGTAGTGATGCTACTTCCGAGACCTCAGCCAGGGCTGACGACCATGAGATGGAGGATGCCGCAACCTTAAACCTTGGTACCACACTCTTAATTCCGTTTTTAGTCGATTGACTCTTCGTCCCTAATTCTGATTCTTTTCTGTAGCTTCATCCAATGTCGTTATTACTCTTCCCGACGATGACGACGATGAGGAACCACTGAAGCACAGGAGGAGCAGGAAGGCGTCTGCCGGCAGGGTGGTCCAGGATGTGACGGCGCCCGAGACTCTGGTCGTGGAGGAGAACACCACTCGACACACCGTGTCCTTCACGGTGCCGTTGACGAGTGCTCATCCCGCTTCGTCGAGTGCTGCACAACCTTCTCTCTTCACGACGCACCACGTCCCAGAGGACCAAGCCAGTGCTGCGAAGGAAGCGATACGCCAAGCAGGGGTCATGATGGAGCAGGTGAAGGCCTTCCGGGAAGCAAGTCAAGCAGCTTACGACGCCAGCTCCGCCCTTCAAAGCAATGTTCAGGTCAGTCGACCATCGCTTGTTCTGTTAGGATATGCTATCAAAAAACTTTTCTTTCTGGAATCCATAGCAATCGCCCACTAGGTGTGTCAATTGAAACTCCGTGTTAGCGGGGGCACGCTGAGTGCACCCACTGGGTGTAGTCCCCAAGGCTAAGGTCGACTGCTGGCAGTCGGCCTTAGGCTTTATAAGTAAAGTCTTTCCGTCATTCGACTGAGGCGAATGGAGTTCTCAAACCGGTGGGGGCACGCTGAGTGCACCCACTGGGTGTAGTCCCCGAGACTATGGTCGACTGCTTGCAGTCGATTACAGTCTAAAGAATACGTCTTGTTTTTTTTGGAGGGGGGGGGTCGACTGGTCGACTCTGTCTTTAATAGAACTAGTGGGGGCACGCTGAGTGCACCCACTGGGTGTAGTCCCCGAGACTACGGTTGAATGTTTGTATTCGGCTGTAGTCTTAGAAACGCATGATTTTCTCTTATCCACTCAGAAGTGATTTATCCTTGACATTTTGTCGATTGGTTCTTCGCAGAAATCCTGTGACCTTGCGGCTCGTTACACCGAGCTGGAGAACAAGCACATTCAGCTCGAGCTGGATCTGAAGCTGGTTCAGGAGAATCTGACGAAGGCGAAGGAGGAGACCAAAGGTATGTTTGGTGAGACCTCGACGACTGCCTTTTTCCTTCATTTGTTTCAAAATCTGATCTTGCTGTAACTTGCAGGTAAGGTGAAGGAGGCCCAGAAGAAAAAAGACCTTGAGCTAGCTGAGAAGATCAAGCTTGCTGACGAGAAGTTAGCTTCAGTCACCAAGCTTGAAGAAGAAAATACTAATCTGAAAGCTGCTCTTGGGATTGCCAACAAGGAAGTCAGTCCACTGAAAACTGACAAAGCTGCCCTGGCTGACAAGGCCAGTCAATTGACTGGGAAGAAGAATGATCTGGAGGCCTTCCTGAGTGGACTTGCCAAGAAGTTGTTCCTCATGCTCGAAGGTAATCCTTTGCACTCAACAATCATTTTTAACAGTGATCTTCGCATTCTACCATCGCCTTCACTCGGTGATTGTCCTTGCAGAATTTTGCCAAAACTTTGAAGAGGAAACTAGTCGGCTAGAACCAAACATTGACCCCATCAACTCTCCGGTGAACGATGAAGTTGCCATGAACGTGTTCCGACTCGAGTCTCGCGTTGCAGCTGTCGTTGACTATCTTGCAAGGCTGAAGGTCGCCACTTCTCGCATCGACACCACGCTCTGGCCCGGGGAGACACTCCAGAATGACCTCGAGTCGTTGATGGCTCGACTAAACACAGTTCCTGGTCGAGTGCAGGAGTGGAAAAAAAATCCTCTGCTAGGTGTGGCGCAGATGTTGCTCTGTGTCTGGCTCGAGTCCACTGCAAAGATGCGCGAGAAGACAAGCTGGCGGCTCTTCGGGTGGCCAACACCAAGAAACACGACTTCAGGTCCTTCATGGAAACCTTCATCGCTGCCGCCACTCGGATCGCGGACGGAATTGATCTTGATGAGTTTGTTGCGCCTTCCAGCCCTCCACAGGAGGGGTAAAAAACTTCTTTGAGCTCGACACTTTAAATTTGCCTCAGTATGCCGAGTGATTTTGTAACCGATAAACCTTAACAGGCTTAGCGCCTGAGCACTTTCGGTTCCTTTAGGTATCGATCCGAACTTGGATTTGATGTTTGAATATGCTTGCTTTTGGCTCAAAATGTCTTTTGCAGGTTTAAAGCAAGACGCTCAATGCAGTCGACTTATTCCTTAATTCACTTAGGCGAGCACGGGGCTGTAGCTAAGCCCCCGAGTGGGAGGTCTGCTCCACACTCGGCAGGATTTTTATATCTTAGGCGAGCATGGGGCTGTAGCTAAGCCCCCGAGTGAGAGGTCTGCTCCACACTCGGAAGGATTTTTATATCTTAGGCGAGCACGGGGCTGCAGCTAAGCCCCCGAGTGAGAGGTTTGCTCTTCACTCGGTAGGATTTTTATACCTTAGGCGAGCACTGGGCTGCAGCTAAGCCCCCGAGTGAGAGGTTTGCTCTTCACTCGGTAGGATTTTTATACCTTAGGCGAGCACTGGGCTGCAGCTAAGCCCCCGAGTGAGAGGTCTGCTCCACACTCGGCAGGATTTTTATATCTTAGGCGAGCACGGGGCTGCAGCTAAGCCCCCGAGTGAGAGGTTTGCTCTTCACTCGGTAGGATTTTCACGT
The DNA here is from genome assembly GCF_002162155.2 of Triticum dicoccoides. Taxonomy (NCBI): domain Eukaryota; kingdom Viridiplantae; phylum Streptophyta; class Magnoliopsida; order Poales; family Poaceae; genus Triticum; species Triticum dicoccoides. The sequence continues at coordinate 26,055 of NW_021205305.1, forward strand.
TGTACTTGTGGCGTAGCTCAGACGAGAGGGTTGCAGTCGACCTGCACCTCGTCCTCCTTGCGAGCGCACGTTGTATTTGTGGCGTAGCTCAGAGGAGAGGGTCGCAATCGACCTGCGCCTCGTCCTCCTTATGACCGCACATTGTACTTATGGCGTAGCTCAGAGGAGAGGGTCGCAGTCGACCTGCACTTCGTCCTCCTTGCAAGCGCATGTTGTATTTGTGGCGTAGCTCGGAGGAGAGGATCGCAGTCGACCTGCACCTCGTCCTCCTTACGACCGCACATTGTACTTATGGCGTAGCTCAGAGGAGAGGGTCGCAGTCG
>NW_021205305.1:26387-32415 GCF_002162155.2 Triticum dicoccoides
AGCTCAGAGGAGAGGGTCGCAATCGACCTGCGCCTCGTCCTCCTTACGACCGCACATTGTACTTATGGCGTAGCTCAGAGGAGAGGGTCGCAGTCGACCTGCACTTCGTCCTCCTTGCAAGCGCATGTTGTATTTGTGGCGTAGCTCGGAGGAGAGGATCGCAGTCGACCTGCACCTCGTCCTCCTTATGACCGCACATTGTACTTATGGCGTAGCTCAGAGGAGAGGGTCGCAGTCGACCTGCACTTCATCCTCCTTGCGAGCGCACGTTGTATTTGTACTTAGGCGAGCACTTGGGCTGCAGCTAAGCCCCCGAGTGGAAGTCTGGCTCGCCACTCGTTAGGATTTTGTTCAAACTTAGGCGAGCACTTGGGCTGCAGCTAAGCCCCTGAGTGGAAGTCTGGCTCGCCACTCGGTAGGATTTTGTTCAAACTTAGGCGAGCACTGGGCTGCAGCTAAGCCTCCAAGTGGAAGTCTGGCTTACCACTCGGTAAGATTTTATTGAAACTTAGGCGAAACGGATTCGCGGCTAAGCCCCCGAGTGAAAGGATGGCTCATCACTCGGTAAGGATTTTTTACAAACTTAGGCGAAACGGATTCGCGGCTAAGTCATCCACTGGGGGGGAAATTTTTTACTGAACAAATAAAAGTGACAAAAATCATTGGGGGAAAATATGACACTATTATCTTGTAAAACATGGACTACAGAAGTACTTTTATTACAACTCATCCGAGTGATGAACTTAAGTGTAAAATGGGCGGAGTAGTTCCGCGTTCCAAGCTCGGGGCTCGTCGATATTGTGTTCGACGTTGTAGAGACAGTACGCCCCGTTGTGGAGGACCTTGGTGACGATGAAGGGTCCTTCCCAAGAAGGAGCAAGCTTGTGTTGTTTCTGCTGATCCACTCGGAGAACCAAATCCCCTTCCTGGAAGGCTCGACTCTTCACGTTTCTGGCGTGGAAGCGACGCAAGTCTTGTTGGTAGATGGTCGATCGGATCAGAGCCATCTCCCTTTCTTCCTATAAAAGGTCGACTGCGTCCTGCCGCGCTTGTTCAGCTTCTGCTTCATTGTAAAGTTCAACTCGAGGAGCATTGTGGAGAAGATCACTCGGCAAGACTGCTTCAGCTGCGTAGACCAAGAAGAATGGAGTTCTTCCGGTCGAACGATCAGGTGTGGTCCGCAGTCCCCAAAGCACCGAGGGAAGTTCATCGACCCATGCTCCAGCCGCATGTTTGAGATCACGCATCAATCGGGGTTTCAACCCTTTGAGGATCAGGCCATTGGCTCGCTCTGCTTGTCCATTCGACTGCGGATGGGCGACTGAAGCGTAGTCGACTCGTGTGCCTTGAGAGTTGCAGAAATCCCTAAATTCCTCTAAGTCAAAGTTCGACCCATTATCTGTAATGATGCTGTGCGGGACTTCATATCTGAATATCAGTTCCCTGATGAAGCTAACAGTAGTACCGGCGTCAAGGTTCTTGATGGGTTTAGCCTCAATCCACTTGGTGAACTTGTCGACTGCCACCAGTACATGTGTGAAACCGCTTCGACCTGTTCTCAAGGGGCCGACCATATCCAACCCCCATACTGCGAAGGGCCAGACGAGTGGAATGGTCTTCAGAGCTGACGCAGGCTTGTGTGACATATTTGAGTAGAACTGACATCCTTCACACTTGTCCACTATTTCCTTTGCCATCTCATTCGCCTTTGGCCAGTAAAATCCGGCTCGGTATGCTTTGGCCACGATGGTCCGAGAGGACGCATGATGACCACAGGTCCCCGAGTGGATATCATTGAGGATGATTCGACCTTCTTCTGGCGTTATGCACTTCTGACCCACTCCAGTCGCGCTCTCTCTATACAACTGTCCTTTGATTACGGTAAAGGCCTTGGATCGTCGGACGATCTGCCGAGCCTCTTCCTCATCCTCTGGGAGCTCCTTTCTAAGGATGTACGCGATATATGGAACTGTCCAATCAGGAGTGATCATGAAAGTGCGTTATATCGACTAGGGGGGGTGAATAGGCGATTTTTATGAATTCTTCACTGAGGAATTTGCTGGTGAGGAAATTCCTTAGCGAAGAACTACTTGCAGCAGAATGAGTACTCAGAAGTAAACATAACAGGATACGAACATAGTCATGATGATGAAATGAAGACTAGCACAGAGTATAGAAAGCGTAAACACAGGTAACAAGATGAAGACGGACAGACTGAAGAAATTGAACTGAGGAATTTGTGAAAGTCTTCAGTCAAAGTCTTCAAGCACAAATATGAACAACATACAACACAGTAATGAGGAAATGAAAGAGTTGAGGAAATAGAACCAGTTAGTTGGTGAAGACAATGATTTGGTAAACCAGTTCCAACTGTTGTCTCAGTTGTACGTCTGGTTGGAGCAGCTGAGTATTTAAACTCGAGGACACGCAGTCCCGGGCACCCAGTCTCTGAGCCGCAACTCGATCAGGACACCCAGTCCTCACCGTATTCTCCTTGAACTAAGACCACGCAGGCCTCGTCCAATCACTCGTGGTAAGTCTTCAGGTGACTTCCAAACCTTCACAGACTTGGTCACTCGGCGATCCACAATTCCTCTTGGATGCTCTAGACCTTGACGCCTAACTGTCTGGAAGAAGCACAGTATTCAAAGGTAACAAGCGTCGGATCCATGCAGGATCAATTTCTTCAGTGATGCTCAATCACTTTGGGTTTGTGGGGGTTTGGTTTTGGGATTTTCCTCACTTGATGATTTTCGCTCAAAGTCCTCGGAGGATGGGTTGCTCTCAGATGACAAGTGTCAAGTTCTCTCGGAGGAGCCAACCAACTAGTGGTTGTAGGGGCGGCTATTTATAGCCTAGGGAGCAGCCCGACATGATAAGACATAAATGCCCTTCAATGATATGACCGTTAGGTGGATAAGATATTTTGGACAGCCGGCGCGCAGCACAACAACGGTCGGAAATTTGACTCTCAAATTCCTCAGGGCTATCATGTTCCTCACTGTGTAGGCAATTCACACTGGCGAATTCGTAACTCCTTAGCCAGAGCAAAGTCCTCAGTGACCCGAAGAACTGCGTCTCTGTCACTGAAGAAATTGACTGAACTGTATGAGATTTCCAATGGCTTCACTCGAAGGGATTGGTAGGTGTAGGATTTTGAGTTGAGCATCACATGGAAATTTTTTCTTAGTATTTCCTCGACCCCCTTTAACAGTACGGTGTTTCCTATGACTCAAGAAAGAGAAAATGGAACTACGAAAACAAAGTCTTCACGCTCCATATTCCTCGAATGAATACCAAGTCTTCAAGGTCACACCAATTTCTTCACTTTCAAAGTCTTCAAAAAGTCTTCAGAATATCAAAGTCTTCAGTCGAAGAACTTCATTTTTAGGGGTCGACTTTCTCTGTAAATATCAAACTCCTCATAGACTTATAGACCTGTGTACACTCACAAACGCATCAGTCACTTAACCTATAAGTCTTCAATACACCAAAATCACTAAGGGGCACTAGATGCACTTACAATCTCCCCCTTTTTGGTGATTGATGACAACATAGGTTAAGTTTTCAACGGGGATAAACATATGAAGTGTAAATACTGATATTGAGGTATTTGATTGCAAGATATAGAAGAACTCCCCCTGAATATGTGCACAGTGAGGAATTTGCTTTTGAGACAATGCACATTTGAAGAATTGAATCATGGAGATCTCCCCCTATATCTTGTAATTCATACACGCATTTGATATATAATATGAAGAATTTGAAATGCATGATGAAAAATGGTGCCTGATAAGATTCAGCATGCGTGCAATAATATTAACGAGGAATAAGCATGCAGAATAACACATCAAAAGTATCAGAGCACAGTGCATCAAAGTCAGAGCACAATGCATCGTTCAAAAAGTATCAGGGCACCATCGGATTTAAGATTACAACTCGATCCAATAAAAGTTTCGGAAGAACGAGAGTTGTAACTTAACAAAACGCCCATAATATAAACCCGCTTGAAGACTAACTCAGATTTCTCCCCCTTTGTCATCAAATGACCAAAAGGGTCGAAACTGAGGACTAACGCCCCTGAAGAATTTCAAGTAGATGGAGGAGCGCCAGCGTTGTCGGGGTTGTTCGTTGAAGTAGGGCCTGCCGCAGTGTCGTCCAAATCTTCATGCTCATCAGTTTCACCCGATGAAGAATAAGAACTGGCCACCAGATCAGGAACTTTGACTCGCTTGAATTTCTTCGGAGGTGGTGCAGACCAGTCAAATGCTTCCTGGAGACCCATAGTCTTCAGTTCTTCCGCGGAATATACATGAGTGAGAACAGCCCAGGTGCGGTTGAGGGTTTCATGAAGGTGATACTGATTTTTCTTCACTGCATTATGGGTTGAGGTCATGTTGTGAAGAATTGCACCAAACTGACGCTTTACCCATTTGTGATTGCGATCAACCTTCTGATGAAGACTAAGGAGTAACTCACGGTCAGTCATCACCCTGGGTGCTGTTGCTTGAGGCTTTTGCTTGGCTGATGTATTTGCGGCAGTGTCATGTGTTGCAGAATCATCATTGGTGGAGTAAGATGTAGCCAGACGGAATTGACCATCCGATGGACGAGTGCCTTCATCGATCACAGCAGCTGCCTTGCCCTTATCATCAGATGATGAAACTGGTCACTTGAGGACTTCAATGGGCGGCAAGTAGCTACCATGGTTCAGAGTGTCAGCCTTGTAATTCAGTGAAGATCTTGCCCTTATGAATCTCATAATCCAAGGCGCATAGGGCTTCAGCTCAAAAGGTGACATTGCAACATTAGCCAGAGTCCTCATGAAGAAATCATGAAAGTTGACGGGAACGCCATGAATGATGTTGAAAAGCATGTTCTTCATGATGCCAATGACATCTTTATCATTTGAGTCGTGGCCTTTGATAGGACTCATTGTCTTCATCAGGATTCGATAGACAGTCCGAGGCACATACAGCAATTCCTTGACGAGGAATTTGGTTCGAGGGGCCTGCCCTGGCTTCAAAGGCTTCATGAGCACTTGCATATAATGATTTGTCAGTTCGCGGTCATTGTAGATGCAACGTGCACTGTCATGGGGAGGATCAAGAGGAAGGACACGAAGCAATTCAGTTGCTGGTGCCTTGTAGTGAGTGTTTTCTGTCATCCAATCCATCACCCATGAATTGACATCTTCAGCATCTCCGGTGATATGCAAAGTGGCATAGAACTGAAGAATGAGTTCTTCATTCCAATCACAGATATCAGTGCGGAAGTTCAGTAGTCCTGCATCGTGAATAACTCGGAGGACCGGTTCGAAGCACGGCAGAGATTCCATATCCACATGAGGAATATGCTCATGATTGAAGATTTTGTCCTTGTCAAAGAGCACTGAGGAATAGAAGTTGGCTTGAGTAGCAGTCCAGAAACGTCTCTTCCTTATGCGAGCAGAGTCATATGGATTGTAATCAGTGAAGAACACATGCTCAGAAAAGAAGTCTTCAGCCTTGAATTTTTGCTTGCTAGAGAACGGATTATTCGGTTTGGGCAGAGGAGTGTCAGTGATTTGCAGCACAACCTCAGGAATGACGATCTCAGGTGCTTCAGGCTGAGGAATTTCTGGTTCCTCTTCTTGTGCAGTTTGGGAATCAGTAGCAGCAGGTCTTTCAGCACTAGCAGCTGGAATCTCTTCATGAACAGACGATGTGGGATGAGTTTCTTCAGAGCCCGTTTGAACAGTAGTAGCCGGGGACTGAGGAATTTTGTTGAATAGGAGTGAAGAGAGGAGTATTGGGATGCTGACTTTCCCAAAAGTCATCGTTCATCACAGGTGTAGTGCATCCAATATCCACATCTTCATCTTCTTTTTCAATTTCCTCAACACCAGCCTCTTCAGCTGTGAACTGAGGTATAGGTGAGGAAACGACTGGCGTTGAAGGGAATGTTTCCACTTCAATTTCTTCATCAAACTGCTCTGAGGTAGCAACAGAATGATTTTCTTCATCAGATCCGCTTGGGATCTTGTAGT
>NW_021205305.1:32425-47477 GCF_002162155.2 Triticum dicoccoides
GTGCAAAAGTTTCATCGAAATCAATTCCTTCAACCTGTGTGTAGCCTTGAGCTACTAATCGTGCCTTATTCCTCACCACAAGGCCATTTTCATCTTGCTTGTTGCGGTAGATCCACTTTGTGCCAATGATATTATGCTTGCGAGGATCTGGGCGATTGACCAATTCCCAGACATTGTTCAGCTCGAACTGATGTAATTCTTCTTGCATAGCCTGAATCCACTCCGGCTCCAAAAATGCTTCATCTACCTTAGTGGGCTCTGTGATAGAGACAAAAGCATAGTGCCCACAAAAGTTAGATAAATGTGATGCTTTTGAGCGTGTGAGAGGACCTGGTGCGCTAATGTCATCGATGATCTTCTCCACTTGCACTTCTTTTGCAACGCGTGGATGAGTTGGTTGTCGCTGAGGATTTTGATCAGCATTTTCTTCAGCACCATTTTCCTCATCTTGTTCTTCAGGTGCATCAGCTCGACGTTCTTCATGAACAGGAATGAATTCTTCAGTAGATTCTTCAGTCGGAATGACATCCTTAGTTGCCTTGAGCTTGATAGCATCCTCAGGGGCTCGTTCATCTAACACAGAAGGTAGGTGCTCTCTTTGCGAGCCATTACTTTCATCGAACCGCACATCTACAGTGTCAACAATCTTGTGAAGAACAATGTTGAAGACTCTGTAGGTGTGCGAGTCCTTTCCGTAACCAAGCATAAAACCTTCATGTGCTTTCGGTGCAAATTTAGAGTTGTGGTGAGGATCTCTAATCCAACATTTAGCACCGAAGACTTTGAAATAACTCACATTGGGTTTCTTGTCAGTGAGGAGTTCATAGGCAGTCTTCTTGAAGAATTTGTGAAGATATACTCTGTTGATGATGTGGCAAGCAGTATCAATTGCATCAATCCAAAAACGCTGAGGTGTTTTGTATTCATCAAGCATAGTGCGAGCCATCTCAACAAGAGTTCTGTTTTTGCGCTCCACGACGCCATTCTGCTGAGGAGTATAGGGAGCAGATAACTCATGAGTAATACCAAGTTCATCAAGATATGCATCAAGACCGGAATTCTTGAACTCAGTTCCATTGTCACTTCTGATATGCTTGATCTTCACACCAAAGTTGGTTGAAGCCCTCGAGGAAAAACGTTTGAAGACTTCTTGCACTTCATGTTTGTAAGTAACAATGTGTACCCATGTATATCGAGAATAATCATCAACAATGACAAAACCATATAGAGATGCATCATTAGTGACTGTTGAATAATGATTAGGTCCGAAGAGGTCCATGTGAAGCAATTCGAATGGACGGGTAGTGGTCATGATAGTCTTCGCTGGATGCTTGGCCTTGGTCATTTTTCCGGCTTCACATGCTCCACATAAGTGATCCTTGAGTAATTTGACATTCTCAATGCCAATGACATGCTTCTTCTTCGCAAGCGTGTTTAGATTCCTCATGCCTGCATGACCAAGTCGTCGATGCCATAGCCAGCCTTCTGAAGCTTTTGCAAGTAGACACACGGCTGGTTGTGGTCCTGTAGAGAAATCAACAATATACAGATCTCCTCTCCTAAAGCCTTCGAAGACTTTGGAATTGTCAGCTTCCATAATCACAACACAGCGATATTTGCCAAAGACAACAACCATATCAAGATCACAAAGCATTGAGACTGACATGAGATTGTATCCTAAGGACTCAACAAGCATGACTTTGTCCATGTGCTTATCCTTAGAGATAGCAACCTTACCAAGACCCAATACCTGACTTTTGCCTTTGTCAGCAAAGATGATATGCTTCAGAGGTGACGGTGATAAGGGAGCATCCATCAATAGATTCTTGTCACCAGTCATGTGATTTGTACATCCACTATCGAGGACCCATTCAGTGGTTTTGGGTTGATCATCCTGCAGATGAATTAGTGTAGCTTACAATCTCATATGCTTCATCAGTGAAGAATATGATATCAAGTTCATCAGATGAATTTCATCAAGCAGTAAACAGATATAGCAGTATGAGGACGTGTGAAATGAAAGTTCATTTCATCATGATTCGCCTGCGTCCCTTTAGGCATTTTTGTCAGGTCCCCAGCAAATTCTTCAGACGTTAGAGCACGTCTGGAGACCTGACCCTGCAGAAGAGATTAGTTCTTTTTCTTCACCACCCACATCTGGAGGGGTGGCAAAGAGTTCATCATTCTGCGAGCACCATATGAGAAAGGTGGCAAAGATGCCAAACCATTTCGCTTCACATAAGAGGGGTTAGGGTAAGTATATGAATAAGCAGAGTAATTCCTTGAGGACTTATGAATATAATGGTTTGAAGAATAATGCACATATTCATAACCCTTAGCTCTACCCTGCGAGACAGAGTTGTTAGCACGATGATAATCATATGAGGACTTTGATCCAGTTGAGGAATTTGATCCATGTGAAGAATTTGGTCCATATGAAGAATTTGATCTGGGGTTCCTGTTCTTCACAGGTGGTGTCATGAGGACATTCACCTGAAGACTTTCAACACAACTTTTGGGAACCCAGATTTTCTTCATAGGGGAACCGTTCCTGCAGTTAGTGCCAACATATCTAGCAAATACTTCACCATTCTGATTTTTGAACAGTTTATAGTTGGAGTCAAATGACTCATCAGAAGAATGAGGAGATTCACGTGTAAAGCCAGATAAGTTAGATGAATCAACTGGAGGTCCCTTTGCAGCAACCCATGAGGTTTTGGGGTACTGCTCAGGCTTCCAATATGTTCCATCAGCATTGATTTTCCTCTCAAAGGCAATACCCTCTTTCCTAGGGTTTCTATTGAGGATCTGCTTTTTGAGCACATCACAAAGTGTCTGATGCCCTTTGAGGCTTTTGTACATGCCTGTCATGTACAATTCCTTCAGCCCTGCATTGTCAGTGATACTAGCAATGTCCTCAGGTGAGGAATTAGTGATAGCAGAGGCAGATGAAGAATTTGTAACATTTGAAGCATTTGAACATTCAGGTGAAGAATTAGCAGATTCACGTTCAATGCACTTTAAGCAAGGGGGAACAAATTCTTCCTGTGAAGCGCTGATTTGTTGAGCTAGTAATGAATCACGCTCCTTCTGAAGATCTTCATAACACACTCTTAGCTTTTCAAGATCTTCCTTTCTTTGAAGAGATTCAAGAGAAAGCTTCTCATGATCAGTCAAGAGGGTATTATGTTGATCTTGAAGGGCGTCAAGCTTGGAGTGAATTCTCTGAAGACATTCACCCAATGCTTTTGACTGATCCATTTCCCTGCGCAACATTTTATCACTTTTGTATAGCATATCTTGAGTTTGTTCTAAAGCCGTTTGTTGTTTAGTGGCAATGCAAACAAGTTTGGTATAGCAAGATTCAATATCATCATCAGATTCATCATTATCAGATTCATCATCACAAGACTCGGATGAGGAGCATTCGGTTACCTCAGCACCGTTTGCCATGAGACAAGATGCAGAAGATGATGATTCTGGCTCGAAAATCATCGTTTTGAGAGATTCCTTAAAGTCCTCAAACCAGGGATCATGACGAGTTCGATGACCTTCATAGACATCAGAGATTCGGTCCCAGATGAGCTTCGAATTGCCAAGATGCAAAATTCGCCCGAATTGATCTCTGGATAGGCAGGAGCAGATGATATCCTTCGCTATGATGTCAAGTCGAGTGTACTTGCGAATATCATCAGCATTCGCCATCTTGCATAGATCAGTAAGACCAATCTCAGTGACGGTCCACAGCTCGCTGTTCTTTGCCATGAGGCGCTTCCTCATCATGGCCTTCCACTTGGGATAGTCATGACCGTCAAAGATAGGGCATGTCACTTTCTTCATACCTGCGGTCGACATAACTAAAACTCCAGGCGGTTAAACTAAAATCACATAGAACAAGGGAGTACCTTGCTCTGATACCAATTGAAAGTGCGTTATATCGACTAGAGGGGGGTGAATAGGCGATTTTTATGAATTCTTCACTGAGGAATTTGCTGGTGAGGAAATTCCTTAGCGAAGAACTACTTGCAGCGGAATGAGTACTCAGAAGTAAACATAACAGGATACAAACATAGTCATCATGATGAAATGAAGACTAGCACAGAGTACAGAAAGCGTAAACACAGGATAACAAGATGAAGACGGACAGACTGAAGAAATTGAACTGAGGAATTTGTGAAAGTCTTCAGTCAAAGTCTTCAAGCACAGATATGAACAACATACAACACAGTAATGAGGAAATGAAAGAGTTGAGGAAATAGAACCAGTTAGTTGGTGAAGACAATGATTTGGTAAACCAGTTCTAACTGATGTCTCAGTTGTACGTCTGGTTGGAGCGGCTGAGTATTTAAACTCGAGGACACGCAGTCCCGGACACCCAGTCTCTGAGCCGCAACTCAGGACACCCAGTCCTCACCGTATTCTCCTTGAACTAAGACCACGCAGGCCTCGTCCAATCACTTGTGGTAAGTCTTCAGGTGACTTCCAAACCTTCACAGACTTGGTCACTCGGCGATCCACAATTCCTCTTGGATGCTCTAGACCTTGACGCCTAACCGTCTGGAAGAAGCACAGTCTTCAAAGGTAACAAGCGTCGGATCCACGCAGGATCAATTTCTTCAGTGATGCTCAATCACTTTGGGTTTGTGGGGGTTTGGTTTTGGGATTTTCCTCACTTGATGATTTTCGCTCAAAGTCCTCGGAGGATGGGTTGCTCTCAGATGACAAGTGTCAAGTTCCCTCGGAGCAGCCAACCAACTAGTGGTTGTAGGGGGCGGCTATTTATAGCCTAGGGAGCAGCCCGACATGATAAGACATAAATGCCCTTCAATGATATGACCGTTAGGTGGATAAGATATTTTGGACAGCCGGCGTGCAGCACAGCAACGGTCGGAAATTTGACTCTCAAATTCCTCAGGGCTATCATGTTCCTCACTGTGTAGGCAATTCGCACTGGCGAATTCCTAACTCCTCAGTCAGAGCAAAGTCCTCAGTGACCAGAAGAACTGCGTCTCTGTCACTGAAGAAATTGACTGAACTGTATGAGATTTCCAATGGCTTCACTTGAAGGGATTGGTAGGTGTAGGATTTTGAGTTGAGCATCACATGGAAATTTTTTCTTAGTATTTCCTCGACCCCCTTTAACAGTACGGTGTTTCCTATGACTACGAAAGAGAAAATGGAACTACGAAAACAAAGTCTTCACGCTCCATATTCCTCGAATGAATACCAAGTCTTCAAGGTCACACCACTTTCTTCACTTTCAAAGTCTTCAGAAAGTCTTCAGAATATCCAAGTCTTCAGTCGAAGAACTTCATTTTTCGGGGTCGACCTTCTCTGTAAATATCAAACTCCTCATAGACTTATAGACCTGTGTACACTCACAAACGCATCAGTCACTTAACCTATAAGTCTTCAATACACCAAAATCACTAAGGGGCACTAGATGCACTTACAGATCACCAAGACCTCCATAACCAAGTCGACCACAGCTGGGACTTCTACTTCAGTCAGATCCGTGGCACTCTTGGGTTGCGGGGCTTCTTCAGTGAAAGGGTCCTCTTTAACTGACGGAGTATGTATATGCTCCAAGAACACACCACTCGAAATGGCTTCTCTCTTAGAACCTATCTTTGCTAGATCATCAGCTGCTTGATTTTTCAGTCGGGGTATATGATGGAGCTCTAACCCCTCAAACTTCTTTTCCAGCTTCCTCACTGTATTGCAGTATCCAGTCATGGCTGGCCTTCTCACGTCCCACTCCTTCATCACTTGGTTGACCACTAAATCTGAATCGCCATAGACCATCAGGCGACGGACGCCGAGTGAAATGGCCATGCGCAATCCATATAAGAGGGCCTCGTACTCTGCCTCATTGTTGGAGGAATCAAAGTGAATCTGGAGCACATATCTGAGCTTATCTCCTCTGGGGGAAACCAGGACAACCCCAGCACCAGAACCATTCAACATCTTAGAGCCATCAAAGAACATGGTCCAATGCTCCGAGTGAACCTCAGTTGGCTGCTGCTGTTCAATCCACTCGGCGAGGAAATCTGCTATTGCCTGGGACTTAATGGCTTTCTTTGCCTCAAACTTGATATCAAGGGGAAGAAGTTCAATCGCCCATTTTGCCACTCGACCAGTTGCATCTCTGTTGTGCAAAATCTCTGAAAGTGGAGCGTCGCTGACGACTGTGATGGAATGATCAGAGAAATAATGAGCAACCTTCTTCGTGGTCATGTATATTCCATACACAAGCTTCTGATAATGAGGGTATCTCTACTTGGACGGGGTCAAAACTTCAGACAAATAATACACCGGGCGCTGAACTTTGAAGGCTTTCCCTTCTTCTTCCCGCTCGACCATAAGTACTATACTGACGACTTGTCCTGTGGCTGCGATATAAAGCAACAGAGGCTCTTTGCTGATTGGAGCAGCAAGCACCGGCTGGGTGGAGAGCAGAGCATCAGCAAACGCTGCAAACGCTGCATCAGCTTCTGGAGTCCACTCGAACTTGTCGGCCTTCTTCATCAGTCGGTAAAGAGGCAGTGCCTTTTCACCGAGTCGTGAGATGAATCGACTTAATGCGGCCAAGCATCCAGTAAGCTTCTGGACATCATGCACTCGCACAGGGCGTTTCATTCGGAGTATAGTGCCGATCTTTTCTGGATTAGCGTCGATTCCTCGTTCGGAAACGAGAAAACCGAGTAACGTACCACCAGGAACTCCGAATGTGCACTTTGATGGATTGAGCTTGATATCATACCTTCTGAGGTTGGCAAATGTTTCGGCGAGGTCAGTGAGCAGGTCGGAACCTTTTCGTGACTTGACCACGATATCATCCATATACGCTTCCACATTCCTACTGATTTGAGTGAGTAAACACTTCTGAATCATTCGCATAAATGTGGCTCCGGCATTCTTGAGGACGAATGGCATGGTGATATAGCAGAAGCACCCGAATGGAGTGATGAAAGCTATTTTTATCTCATCGGGTCCGTACAGACGGATCTGATGGTACCCGGAATAGGCGTCTAGAAAAGACAATCTCTCGCATCCCGCGGTCGAGTCAACAATTTGATCGATGCGAGGGAGAGGAAAATGATCTTTCGGGCAGGCCCGATTGATGTGCTTGAAATCAATGCACATTCGGAGTGACTTGTCCTTCTTAGGAACCATGAAGACATTAGCAAGCCACTCGGAGTGGTATATCTCTCGGATAAATCCTGCCGCCAACAGTCGAGCCACTTCCCCACCAATAGCCTTTCTCTTCTGGATGGCGGACTGTCAAAGATGCTCTTTAACTGGTTTAGCTGATGAGTCGACTCTAAGGCAATGCTCAGCCAGTCCCCTGGGAACACCCGGCATGTCAGCTGGCTTCCATGCAAAAATGTCCCAGTTCTCACGGAGGAACTGGATGAGCGCTTCTTCCTATTTCGGGTCGAGTGTAGTGGAGATGTGGGTCGGGGCTGCATTGGGGTCGGTCGGGTGAATGTGGACAGGCTTCGTCTCACCGGACGACTGAAATGCAGATTCTGTGGCGGGTTTCTTGGATCGCAGCAAATCACTCGGATCTGCGTTTTGCTTGTATTCTTCAAACTCGACCGCTGTCACCTGGGAATCGGCAATCTTTGAGCCTTTCTGGAAATAGTCTTCTGCCTTTTTCCGATCACCGGTGACAGTGATCACTCCTTTGGGGCTGGGCATCTTCAATTTGAGGTAGACGTAGCATGGTCGAGCCATGAACCGTGCGTAAGCTGGTCTCCCCAAAATAGCGTGGTATGCACTCTGAAAATCCACGACCTCAAACGTCAGCTTTTCCTTGTGAAAATGTTTTGAATCGCCAAACACCACGTCCAGAGCTATTTGGCCGAGTGACTCGGCTTTCTTTCCTGGTATAACTCCGTGAAAGCTCATGTTACTGGTGCTCAGTCAGGACATCGGAATGCCCATTCCCTTTAGTGTGTCTGCGTACAACAAGTTCAGTCCGCTACCACCGTCCATTAGCACCTTCGTCAACCGAGTGCCTTCGACAACTGGGTCGACCACCAAAGCTTGCCTCCCAGGGGTGGCAATATGAGTCAGGTGATCAGATTGGTCGAATGTGATGGGCGTTTGGGACCACCTCAGATAACTTGGTTTCGCTAGGGCAACCATGTTCACCTCACGGTTAATGACCTTCAGTCGGCTCTTGCTTTCCACATCTGCGAAGATCATCAAAGTGGAGTTGATGTGTGGATATACCCCCTCACTGTCCTCCTTGTCTTCGGCCTTGTCTGACTCCTTTTCCTTGTCCTTGGACTGTTTCCCTTGGAATTGTTGGATCAGCAGTCGACACTGACGAGTGGTATGCTTCGGGTAAATGATATTACCCTCTTCATCTTTCTTCGTGTGGATGTGGCACGGCATATCCATCACGTCGTTTCCCTCTTTATCCTTCACCTTCTTAGGGTTCCAGGATCCTTTTGGTTTCCCTTTGAACTTTCCCTGAGTCACGGCTAGAGCCTCTCCAGGAGCTGCTGGTTCAGCCTTCCGCTTCTGTTTCTGACTGGTGTTTCCCTTCTCCGACTGACTCGGCTTGTACTTGCCGCTTCGGAGTCGGTCTTCTTCTTCACCGTTGGCATACTTGGTTGCAATCTCCATCATCCGACTCAGGGTCATGTAAGTTCGACCAAACTTCAAACTCAATTCTCTGTTCTTGACACCATCCTTGAAGGCGCAGACTACCTGATGATCAGACACGTTCTCCACGGTATGATGCAAAGTGATCCATCTCTGAATATACTCTCTGAGAGTCTCATTCGTCTTCTGCACACAGACTTGCAGCTTTGTCAATCCAGCTGGTCGCTTGCAAGTTCCTTCAAATGTTCTGACGAACACTCGGGACAGATCTTCCCAAGTGTAAATGCTGCTAGGAGGTAACTGATTCAACCATGCTCTGGCAGAACCTTCCAACATGAGGGGCAAATGCTTCATGGCCACCTCGTCATTCCCACCACCAATCTGAACCGCCACTCGGTAGTCCTCAAGCCAAGTTTCAGGCTTAGACTCACCAGTGAACTTGCTTACTCCTGTTGCCAACCTGAAATTGGGGGGAATTACCGCGGCTCTGATAGCCCTGCTGAAACATTCTGGACCAGAAACATGCACTCGACTGCTTGTGGGCGCATCTCTGTCGGGCCCGCCCCGATGGGCTCTGTTTCGGTCGACCAAGCCTTGCACGATAATGGATCGCGCATCGAAGCCTGGTTCCCGGGGGTCGACTGGAGCTCTTCGCCCCACACTGAGTTGACGCCTGTCATCTTGCTGCCGAGGAGCGTAAGACCCACCCCTCGGGGGGGAAGTGGGCACTCGATGCCTATCATCACGATCGTGTCGGTCACTGTACTGGTCTCGCCGATTCTCGCGTCCTTCACGCCGCGGAGGCGATCTGGGACTGTGAGCTGACTGAACCGTATTCGCAGCGACGGATCGACTGTGAATTCTGTTGCGCGACTGCGACACGGCTGAATTCTGGTCTCCTGCTGCCCAGAGCAAATCCCTGATCTGCATCAAGCCTCTGCCAGCTTCCGACTGAGAGGGCTGGATGGACTCTGCTATACGGTTTGCAGCTGCTAAATTTTGAATTGGGGTTCGATATACCTGAGTCGGCGGAAAGAGTTGGCGTCGATTGGCATCGGGAACTCGTTGCCGCGCGCGCTCGTCAAGTGCTCGCTGAAGGTTCTCCAGACGAGCGCGTTCAGCCAGGTTGGCTAAACGTGCCTCCTCCAAGGCGCGAGCCTCGGGGGTTTCTCCCGCGATGGGAGTATGCAGGGCATCCATGTTCCTGCGGCGAAGCTCTTCCCTCTGCAGAGAGTCGAGTGGCTCGGGTTGGTACTCTTCGTGGTCTCGTGCGGGGTCGTCTCCACCGCCTGCCCCGCCCTCATGGGCGAAGCTAGGAGGACTGCGAGGTCCGTTGACCATCAAGATTTCCGCCGCCGGATCACTGCTATCGCATTCGGATGCAGTCTCTATGGAGCCAGTCGACAGATCGAACAGGCCGTAGAGGGATTCGTCAGGCTCGATTGCCGCAACTTGGGCGGTGGCCGTCTGGCGAGCCACCGCGTGCTTCACCCACCGCTGGAGCCTCGACCGACCAGAGCGCTTGCGCTGGTGGGAGACCGGGAGGGCGACCGATAGAGGAGTCGACCGATACGGGGTCGACGGTTGTCGCAGCAGAATGCCACGGACACATGCGCGAAAATGCGTCGCACCGCGGACGGGGAGCGCATCAACGTCGAGTGGAGCCTCCTAGAGCCAAGCGGAGTCATCGGCGATGAAGGTGAGAGCGCCGAGACGGATCTCGCGGCCCTCGACCAAAACTCCAGCAGCAACCATGATGAAAGTACTCGGAAGAATCGCAACTTCTCCAAAAAATCGCTAAAACACCTGCCCCACGGTGGGCGCCAACTGTCGTGGTTCTAAGTCTGACAGTAGAGTGGGGGGTAGGTATGGAGAGGCAAGGTCCTAGCTATGGAGAGGTTGTAAACACAGGAGATGTACGAGTTCAGGCCCTTCTCAGAGGAAGTAAAAGCCCTACGTCTCGGAGCCCGGAGGCGGTCGAGTGGATTATGTGTATATGGATTACAGGGGTGCGAACCCTTCTGCCTGTGGCGGGGGGTGGCTTATATAGAGTGCGCCAGGACCCCTGCCAGCCCACGTAATGAAGGGTTTAAAGTACATTAAGTCTGGGGCGTTACTGCTAACGCCCCACATAAAGTGTCTTAACTACCATAAAGTCTACTTAATTACAGACCGTTGCAGTGCAGAGTGCTTCTTGACCTTCTGGTGGTCGAGTGAGCCTTCATGGTCGAGTCCTTCAAGTCCATCGAGTGAAGTCCTCGTAGGTCGACTGGAAGGTGATCTCTTCTAAGGGTGTCCTTGGGTAGGGTATTTAGATCAGGTCTATGACCCTACCCTAGGTACATGACTCCATCAGCAGCTACACGAGAGATGGTTCGCGTGGCCCCAAGGATCCTGATCGAGTCCGCCCGTCACCGCCACCACATGATGTTCCCTCGAAGCACTCACCGGCCGCCGCTGCCCCGCAGCAGCGTCAGTGGAGAAGCCGGCGCGGGCGTTGCCGCCGCCCTTCAGACAGGCGGCATCCCAGGCAGCGGCATGGAGGGAGGAGGCGTGAGAGGGGGCTCGAGGCAGACGATGGGTGGGTGTGAGCACTTCGGTGCGCCCCAGCGTCGCCACACGGGAATAGAGATGGGATGACTTCTAGCTAGAATTGTATTAACCGGAAACTTGATACATGTGTGAATACATAGACAAACATAGTGTCACTAGTATGCCTCTACTTGACTAGCTCATGAATCAAAGATGGTTAAGTTTCCTAGCCATGGACATGAGTTGTCATTTGGTTAACGGGGTCACATCATTAGGAGAATGATGTGATTGACTTGACCCATTCCGTTAGCATAGCACTTGATCATTTAGTATGTTGCTATTGCTTTCTTCATGACTTATACATGTTCCTATGACTATGAGATTATGCAACTCCCGTTTACCGGAGGAACACTTTGTGTGCTACCAAACGTCACAACGTAACTGGGTGATTATAAAGGAGCTCTACAGGTGTCTCCGAAGGTACTTGTTGAGTTGGCATATTTCGAGATTAGGATTTGTCACTCCGATTGTCGGAGAGGTATCTCTGGGCCCTCTCGGTAATGCACATCACTATAAGCCTTGCAAGCAATGTAGCTAATGAGTTAGTTACGGAATGATGCATTACATAACGAGTAAAGAGACTTGCCGGTAACGAGATTGAACTAGGTATTGGGATACCGACGATCGAATCTCGGGCAAGTAACATACCGATGACAAAGGGAACAACGTATGTTGTTATGCGGTTTGACCGATAAAAATCTTCGTAGAATATGTGGGAGCCAATATGAGCATCCAGGTTCCGCTATTGGTTATTGACCGAAAACGTGTTTCGGTCATGTCTACATAGTTCTCGAACCCGTAGGGTCCGCACGCTTAAGGTTTCGATTACAGTTTTATTATGAGTTTATGAGTTTTGATGTACCGAAGGAGTTCGGAGTCCCGGATGAGATCGGGGACATGACGAGGAGTCTCGAAATGGTCGAGACGTAAAGATCGATATATTGGACGACTATATTCGGACATCGGAAAGGTTCCGAGTGGTTCGGGTATTTTCGGAGTACCAGGGAGTTACGGAATACGGGGAAAGAAGTATATGGGCCTTATTGGGCTTTAGGGGAGAGAAAGAGGCAGGCCGCGCGCCCCTCCAATGAGTAGTCCGAATTGGACTAGGGGGAGGGGTGGCGCCCCCTCCTTCCTTCTCTTCCCTCTCCCCCTTCCTTGTCTCCTACTCCTACTACATGGAAGGGGAGGAATCCTACTCCCGGTGGGAGTAGGACTCCTCCAGGGCGAGCCATAGGGTCCGGCCCTCTCCCCCTCCTCCACTCCTTTATATACGGGGGCAGGGGGACACCTCTAGACACAACAACAATTGATCCCTTGATCTCTTAGCCGTGTGCGGTGCCCCCCTCCACCATAGTCCTCCTCAATAATATTGTAGCGGTGCATAGGCGAAGCCCTGCGACGGTAGAACGTCAAGATCGTCACCACGCTATCGTGCTGACGGAACTCTCCCTCGACACTCGGCTAGATCGGAGTTCGAGGGACATCATCGAGCTGAACGTGTGCTGAACTCGGAGGTGCCGTGCGTTCGGTACTTGATCGGTCGGATCGTGAAGACGTACGACTACATCAACCGCGTTGTTCTAACGCTTCCGCTTTCGGTCTACGAGGGTACGAGGACAACACTCTCCCCTGTCGTTGCTATGCATCACCATGATCTTGCGTGTGCATAGGAAATTTTTGAAATTACTATGTTCCCCAACAACTTGAACTTAGATACGATCCATGATTTTAGATTGCTGTACAGATATACATATAGATAGATATAGATACAATCCATACATTAGAGTTAAGAAAAACAATGAAAAAAAATTATACTATAGGAGTTAGATGTGTAATAGAAGATGAAGATACCTCTTAAGAATAAAATATTTGCATTGTATCTTTGTCGCGGAGTCATTCTTATTAAAGATAATCTTATCAAGCGGAATTGGCAAGGGAATCCGCAATGTGTTTTTTTGTCATCATGATGAGACAATAAACCATTTATTCTTGCAATGCAAATTGGCTCGGTCTATATGGTCAGTTATCCAGATAGCTTCTAGCTTGTATCCTCCTTGTAGTGTTGCTAATGTATTTGGCAACTGGTTACATGGATTGATCACGGGTTTATAACTATTCTTAGGGTTTGAGCGCTTGTCTTTATTTGGTCGCTTTGGCTACATAGAAATGATAAGGTTTTTAACGATAAAAGTACTTTTCTAATGCAGGTTATCTACAGATGTACCGGGACTCTTCGTTTATGGCCCTCTCTACAACGCGTGCAGAATCGAGACCTATTTATTGCGGTGTGTACATGATTGGAAGATACGGCGAGGGATACTTTTACCCAACATGGGTGGCAACATGATCTTAAGATTGGCCCACCTCCGCTTTAGGCTAACTCTACATGTTTCTTTGTATTACATTTTATTTTTCGTTTATACAAGAGGACTCTGTTTGGCCGTATGCATCTTAGTTATCAAGAGGCCGTGTGTAATACTTAAACCTTTTAAATAATAAAGCGCCCCTTTTCAAAAAAAGATGTGCTTATAGCAAAACTCAAAAAAATAATGAAAAGAAGACAGCCACAATCGAAGATTCGGGAGGTCCTGGGAAAGTCTATTGGAAAGGCGTCCGGTCCAAGTCTTTGGCCGCAGAGCCGCCGCCTCCGACCTCTGATCGACACCCTCCGTCTCTTGTGGACGCCGCGAGTTTGCGTTGCACCGATCTGCGGTGGAGTCCAAACAGATCAAGGTATGCACCTCCTCCCTACGCTCTTCTAGCAGAGCTGAGCAGAGGTAAGCTCGCATCTCCTCGTCCGCTCTCCTTTCCTGTGCTACTCACCGATCATGTCGCGTCGATTCGGTAAAAAGAGTTTCTTTTTCTCTCCTACCGCGCTATACGCACAGCCGTGACACCATCGTTGATGACGGATGGGGTGGCTGCTGTTTATCTTAGGGTTCTGGTATGGACTATGGAGTACCGGCTTCTTCGGATATGAGGATTTAGAAACGTGGGTTAGGTTTTTGTTCAGAATGAAGCTTACTTTGATCAGAATGATACTAGTTTCAGCAGCGGTACACTTGGAAGCTGGAACTGAGAACAGGTTGCAGTCTATTGGATTACACAGTTTTAGGATACATTACATCATACTTTAGTAGTTTAGTTCTGATGTATTGTTATATTGTAGTTTTAAGATTATATACTCTGTCCTATAGTATTATTTTACGAAAAATATAGAGCAAATTTGCAGTTTTTGCATCAATGAGATTCCATGTATATACAATATTTCAAACAATGTTTTTTTTCTGGATACATTACATCATACATCGAACAGTTGTCTTGTGCCAACCAAGGAAGAAGTCATGGAACCATCAGCATCTACTGGTCAGAGAGTCAGGTTAGGGGGACAAGACCGTAACCCGTGCTATTCAATTGGTAATGACGATGTGAGGGACGTCTTCAGCAATGACGATTGGGGAGAGGAACAAGAAGTTCAGGGTGAGCCGTGCTATGGCGTGGATAGTGGTTGTTTGCATACCGTCTATTTTCATTGCCATCACAGCAGGTTCGGCCTACAGGATGTTCAACAACCCCATCAGGGCCGCCGGATTCCCATGGCGGCTGCCGGTTGTCGTGCTGTTGGGCGGCTACCTCGCAGTGGTAAACCTGGCGCTGGGCTACTTGACCCTTTTCTTGCCGCAAGCACCCGTTGCTGTGTGGAAAGCTCTTGACAACGTTGGTTTGAGGCTGATTGGCCTTGCCGCCATCTTAACCTCTGCCCCTATTTTGTTAATTGACCAGCCATGGCTGCACATCAGCTGTGCTTGCCTTCTTGCCGTCCTCATTGCTGCCATCC
>NW_021205305.1:49430-51321 GCF_002162155.2 Triticum dicoccoides
AGAGAGGGAGAGGGAGAGGGAGAGGGAGAGGGGGAGGGACAGGGAGAGGGAGATGGCCTTGCCGCCATCTTAACCTCTGCCCCTGTTTTGTTAATTGGCCAGGCATGGTTGCACATCAGTTGTGCTTGCCTTCTTGCCGTCCTCATTGCTGCCATCCATGCCTTGTGTGTCTGTCTTGTTCGGATGTATGGCTAGTAGCTCGCTTCTTACTACGTACCATGGCGGCCTTAATTAGATGTTATCTCAGATGCTTTCTTAGACCCATATTCATTGTGAAGTCATTCCTTTTCTGTAAACAGTCTGTGCGACTCATGTATTATGAACTGTTTTTAATATATGATGAACATTTTAAAAATAGATGGTGAAGTGTTATTAAACATACGTTGAATTTTTTTATATATGGTGAATATTTTTAAAATACATTTAACATCTTTTTAGATGCATTGAAATTTTTTGAATACACACTCAACATGTTCTATAAAAAATTAAGTAGGGTCTTATATCGTTTCAGAAACACCAACAAAGTACAACAACTTTATAATGTTTTATAAAAAGAAAGACGTCAAGCAAATATGTGCTTTGATGCGAAGCAAATTTGAGAGAGAGAGAGATAGAGGGAG
Organism: Triticum dicoccoides; assembly: GCF_002162155.2. Taxonomy (NCBI): domain Eukaryota; kingdom Viridiplantae; phylum Streptophyta; class Magnoliopsida; order Poales; family Poaceae; genus Triticum; species Triticum dicoccoides. The sequence goes on from NW_021205305.1 coordinate 50,051, forward strand.
GGAGAGGGAGAGAGGGAGAGGGAGAGAGGAAGAGGGAGAGTGGGAGGGAGAGGGAGAGGGAGATGGCCTTGCCGCCATCTTAACCTCTGCCCCTGTTTTGTTAATTGACCAGGCATGGCTGCACATCAGCTGTGCTTGCCTTCTTGCCGTCCTCATTGCTACCATCCATGCCTTGTGTGTCTGTCTTGTTCGGATGTATGGCTAATAGCTCTCTTCTTGCTACGTACCATGGCGGCCTTAATTAGATGTTATCTCAGATGCTTTCTTAGACCCGTATTCAAGGTGAAGTCATTCCTTTTCTGTAAACAGTCTGTGCGACTCATGTATTATGAACTATTTTTAATATTGTATGAACATTTTAAAAATAGATGGTGAAATGTTTTTAACATACGATGAATATTTTTATATACGGTGAATATTTTTAAAATACATTTAACATCTTTTTAGAAGCATTGAAATTTTTTGAATAGACACTCAACATTTTCTATAAAAAATTAAGTAGGGTCTTATACCGTTTCAGAAACACCAACAAAGTCCAACAATTTTATAATGTTTTAGAAAAAGAAAGACGTCAAGCAAATATGTGCTTTGATGCGACGCAAATTTTAGAGAGAGAGAGAGAGGGAGGGAGGGAGGGAGAGGGAGAGAGGGAGAGGGAGAGAGGGAGAGGGAGAGGGGGAGGGAGAGGGAGATGGAGATGGCCTTGCCGCCATCTTAACCTCTGCCCCTGTTTTGTTAATTGACCAGGCATGGCTGCACATCAGCTGTGCTTGCCTTCTTCCCGTACTTATTGCTGCCATCCATGCCTTGTGTGTCTGTCTTGTTCGGATGTATGGCTAGTAGCTCGCTTCTTGCTACGTACCATGGCGGCCTTAATTAGATGTTATCTCACATGCTTTCTTAGACCCGTATTCAAGGTGAAGTCATTCCTTTTCTGTAAACAGTTTGTCCGACTCATGTTTTATGAACTCTTTATAATATTGAATGAACATTTTAAAAATAGATATTGAAATGTTTTTAACATACGATGAATATTTTTATGTACGGTGAATATTTTTAAAATACATATAACATCTTTTTAGATGCATTGAAATTTTTCGAATACACACAAAACATTTTCTATAAAAAATTAAGTACGGTCTTATACCATTTCAGAAACACCAACAAAGTCCAACAACTTTATAATAATTTAGAAAAAGAAAGACGTCAAGCAAATATGTGCTTTGATGCGAAGCAAATTTGAGAGAGAGAGAGAGAGAGAGAGAGAGAGA
>NW_021205306.1:0-1291 GCF_002162155.2 Triticum dicoccoides
TGGAAGTAAGTGACTTCTAAGGATTGGGTTACCACCCTTACTGATCAGGTTACATAAACCGGCAGTATAAAGTCAAAAGCACAGGTATGAAATTCTGGTTATGTTTCAAAACTATAATTCATAGCAGACATATATGTGATTCTTTTTCCATATTAATGGTTAAGATAGTATAACCCGCCTTGCGGTAAACCGCCAAGGATTCTTCTGGTCTAATTCTATGTGCAGGACAAGTTCAAAGACTCTTATGCATAAGAAAAAACAAATGATAAGTATAAAAAGGGGCAGATATAAGCCGACGGCTTAACAGTGTTGAGAACCAAAACATGCACGAAGGCATGATGAAACTAAGTTATTTCTGCCCTATTACATGACTCCTTGAGTCCAAATGGTTAAATTGTTTTTTCAGTAGACTACAAATATGAGCCGCCCGGCGGATCAATTGTCTTGATGACCAGAAGCTTCCGGATCAACCCTCTCCGCTTCGTTGTCCTGTTCCCGGTCCTGGAAGGTTGATGACGACCAGCCAATGCCATTCAAAGCTTCAAATCCAGCTTCATCATCAATTAGTCCGGCCGGGGTAACTTCAGGGGCGAAGCTAAGCTTACGAATTGGTGGAATCAGGCTTGTCACTTTATAATGTGGCGTTGGGATCCTCCGGTTCTCTGCATCATAACCTGGCTGGTACTTCGTGAGATCCGCCTCATCAGCAATTAGGGTGGCCACAGGGCGTATTTCCTTCACACAAGCAGTGAAGTCTTCCTATTCAAATGAAGTGCCATCTTCTTTAAGGATGGGATACCCAATGGCGATGTCGGCCGGGTCTAATTCCGGTAGCCAAGCTTTAGCCCGGCTTAGGGCAGCCACGGCTCCGACTCTCGTAGACGATCACCTAAGTTCATTGAATTGCTGGGGCAACACTGAAAGATTCTTAAGAACATCCACCAGGAGTGTGGGGACTTCATTTGACAAAGCAACAATGGCTAAAGCATGCTGAGATCCGGTGTAAAGTTGCTCTACGAGCGTATAAACCGCCTTCATTTTGACCAGCATGTCTTGATTGAGATTTGAGCTCCTGGGGCCTACATAACAATATCAGGTGAGTTCATGATGGTTCATATGATCATGAGAAAAGTTTAATATTTGACGCTTGCAGGGCGACTTACCAAAGATTGTTGTGACCATCTGAGATACATGGTGTTTTAAGCCAAACAATTCCTTGGTCACCTTTTCAAGAGTGGTTTCTGCTTTGTCAGCTCGTTGGGTCAAGGTAGTCTTCTCTTCAGCCCAGGCT
>NW_021205307.1:0-2632 GCF_002162155.2 Triticum dicoccoides
TCTCTTCTCTCACTCGTTATCTATGTTCCTGTTGAATTTTCAGTATCATTTATTTGTTTGTGCAGATGGACATTACAATAGGCAGGGAGTGGGTATCTAGGAAGAATGAATTGAAAAGAATCGACGCAATGATAATGTGAGTACAATGGCAACTTCAAATTTCTAGAGAAACAAATTGAGAATGAATGATGTACTGTACAAGTAATATTCAGGGAAGTGTCTCAAAACAGTATAGTTCAGTCTGAAACTGTATATTTGATGGGCTCTCTTCCCTCACTTCTTATCTCTGCTATCTCTGATGTTACTGTTGATTTTTCAGTATCATTTACTTTTTTGTCCTGGTGGATATATAGGCAGGGAGTGGGTATTTAGGAAGAATTAATTGAAAGGAATCGATGCAATGATAATGTCGGTACAATGGCAGCTCCAAATTTCTATATAGAAACATAGTGAGAAGGAATGATGTACTGTACCAGTAATATTCAGGGAAGTGTCCCAAAACAGTATACTTCAGTCAAAAACTGTATATTTGATGGACCAGCCAAATTTCGACATAATATTAGAGGTGCAGTATTCACTTTTCACTTTCTAATTCAAATTTATTTAATTTTATGTTACATATGAATTCTAAACTGCATATATTGTACTGTGTTGTTCAAGGAAGAGTCATTCATATCCGAGGAGATCACCTCGATGCGAGATGGGGTATAAATACTAAAATAGCATGTAAATAATATTATCATAGTTATTTACCTCTTGAAGCTAGACAGCATTGTGTTTTTTTGGTCCAATATTTTGTTTTCATGTGTACCAATTGGTTATATATCTTCTGCTCCTTTATATTTGCATGTATCCTTAAAGTTGGTTCTTTTTCCTTGGGATGAGACTGCAGGGAAGGGCTCACAGCTGGAACTATCGAGTACCATATCACTTTGGGGGAAATCGAAGTATGAAATTCCATAGTTGTCAAGTATTATTTATTATATCAAGGTTGCAGTTTATGGCCACTTGCTTGCTTCATTTTTTTTATCCTGCTAAAACTTCTATTGCCAACGAGATCATTTAATGTAGGGCCAATAATCGTATTGATTAGAATACAGTAGGCAACATGAGCAACAAATGTTTGTTCTTCTTTTCCAAGAGTTCTTATCCTGTTCTTTTGTTTCTCACACCTATTATCGCCTAATGGCAGCCATAAGGGAGAGAGAGCTATGTGCGGAGAGAGAGCTATGTGCCTCTATGGTGGGCAGGGTCTAACAACGAAACCATCCCATCCTGTTGTGGTTGTCGGCCGCTTCGTGTTTGCCTCTTTCTCTCTCCAGGAGAACAATCTGTAATGCACAAGTCCCTTTCAAGGCTCATCCATGTAGGTATCTTATCCAAGTTGATCTATGTTAATATACTTCATCCTTTTATCCTTCAAAATAACTATCTTGATTATGCATTTGTCAGATTCACCTTTGAACACTCATGAAGCATAGGTTTCCCCAGTATATATGTATTTCATAAGATTGGTTCACCTGATGTATGTTAACAAGGAATGAATCCTACATCATTAAAAAGATTGAACCATACATCATTAAAAAGAGTATACATTTTTTTAATTCATGACGTACAATGGTTGTTGCCACTATACAACACATAGGCTAGAGATCAAATTTCTAATATATGCAGTTGCCTTCTTTTGTAAAACTGAGACAACGATATATTGAGAAACTTCCACCCACTTGGTAATTTAAAGTGCTCCTTTAAGTTTGAGCACATCTTGGTGGTAAGTTTTTGCAATATTAATTCTTCAGAATTATGCACCAGTACTGCATACTACTTGTGCTCGCTCCTCATGTATACTGCATAGCTGTTGTAGTTATCCATAAAGTATTTGAGTGCCAACATTTTTTGCCTTGCCTCTCTTGATTCCTGTCCCTCCCATGGTTTAGAACCCTTGCCATTCTTTTACAAAATCGAAACTTACCCACCTTCTTACCATCTAACATATTCATACAAAAAATATTAATCAACATATTCAGGTGATAAAACACTGGTCAAAAACCGTGATTCATGGGCGTGATAATTATATCACATGATTAAAACTAATACCCTTGAATTTGTTTTCATATTTATATCACGCAATCAAAATACTACTCTTGCATATAACTGCATCAACAGGGCCGGTCCTGAGATTTCAGGGGCCCGGGGCAAAATTATAACCGGGGGCCCTTTATACATTCAAAATTGTGATCATTATGTGCATGTTTAGATAATTTTTTAACACGAATTGTTCTTATTTTTTTATCATGGAGTGCAAAACCAGCTGGTCCACCTAGTTTGAGGATCTAATTATATATATTATAGTTTGGCAAACAAAAAGTAATTTGAACTGCTCGTGGCTAACAGGTAGAATAACTTTATAATTTGCAACACTAAAAGTTAATTTTGCCACCTAATCATATTGAATCGACCATGAATCCTCCAATTAATTTCAGCTTGGCTATCATTATTATTCCATGGATTGTAGACATCCTCTCCCTTTGTCTTTCATCGATTGCCAACACAACCAGATTAATTAGTCAAGAAAGATTGCCCTAAAAAATTAGTCAGAAGGACAACTACGTCCTACTCTTGTCCGCTAATT
>NW_021205308.1:0-1031 GCF_002162155.2 Triticum dicoccoides
CGGTGCTCTCTAGCGGGTGCTTTTTAATAAGAGTGTGATGACTCAACATAAAAGTAAATATATAGGCCCTTCGCAAAGGGAATAAGGGATTTGTAGAGGTGCTAGAGATCAATTTTTAAAATAGAGATAATAATATTTTGGGTGGTATACTTTCATTGTCAACATAACAACTGAGAGATCTCAATATCTTCCATGCTACACACATTATAGGCGGTTCCCAAACAGAATGGTAAAGTTTATACTCCCCCTCCACCAACAAGCATCAATCCATGGCTTGCCCGAAACAACAGGTCCAACTAACAACAATCCTGGGGGAGTTTTGTTTAATTATTTTGATTTTATTTAAGCATGGGACTAGGCATCCCGGTGACCAGCCATTTTCTCGTGAATGAGGAGTGGAGTCCACTCCTCTTCAGAATAACCCACCTAACATGGAAGATACAGTCAGCCCTAGTTGATACATGAGTTGTTCGAGCATACAAAACAAAATTTCATTTGAAGGTTTAGAGTTTGGCACATATAAATTTACTTGGAACGGCAGGTAGAGACCGCATATAGGAAGGTATGGTGGACTCATACAGAATAACTTTGGGGTTTATGGAAGTGGATGCACAAGCAGTATTCTCACTTAGTATAAGTGAAGGCTAGCAGAAGACTGGGAAGCGACCAACTGAGAGAGCGACAATAGTCATTAACATGCATTAAGATTAATCAACACCAAGTGAAAGCATGAGTAGGATATACTCCATGATGAACATAAATATCATGAAGGCTATGTTGATTTTGTTTCAACTACATGCTTGAACATGTGCCAAGTCAAGTCACTCGAATCATTCAAAGGAGGATACCACCCTATCATACCACATCACAACCATTTTAATAGCATGTTGGCATGCAAGGTAAACCATTATAAGCTCCTAGCTAATTAAGCATGGCATAAGCAAATATAATCCCTAATTGTCATTGCCAACATGTTTATTCATCATTGGCATTGATTTATTTACAAATACAAGACAGGTCGAGTTCATACC
>NW_021205309.1:0-969 GCF_002162155.2 Triticum dicoccoides
TAGCATTTCTCATATTATATGTAGATGACATACTCCTAATGGGAAATAATATAGAATTTCTGGACAGCATTAAGGCCTACTTGAATAAGTGTTTTTCAATGAAGGACCTTGGAGAAGCTGCTTATATATTAGGCATCAAGATCTATAGAGATAGATCGAGACGCCTCATAGGTCTTTCACAAAGCACATACCTTGATAAGATTTTGAAGAGATTCAGAATGGATCAGTCCAAGAAGGGGTTCTTGCCTATGTTACAAGGTATGAGACTGAGCTCAGCTCAGTCACCGACCACGGCAAAAGATAAAGAAGAGATGAGTGTCATCCCCTATGCTTCAGCCATAGGATCTATTATGTATGCCATACTGTGTACCAGACCCGATGTAAACCTTGCCGTAAGTTTGGTAGCAAGATACCAAAGTAATCCCGGCAAGGAACACTGGACAGCGGTCAAGAATATCCTGAAGTACCTGAAAAGGACAAAGGACATGTTTCTCGTTTATGGAGGAGACGAAGAGCTCGTCGTAAAGGGATACGTCGACGCTAGCTTCGACTCAGATCTAGATGACTCTAAGTCACAAACCGGATACGTGTATATGTTGAATGGTGGAGCAGTAAGCTGGTGCAGCTGCAAGCAGAGCGTCGTGGCGGGATCTACGTGTGAAGCGGAGTACATGGCAGCCTCGGAGGCAGCACATGAAGCGATTTGGGTGAAGGAGTTCATCACCGACCTAGGAGTCATACCCAATGCGTCGGGGCCGATCAAACTCTTCTGTGACAACACTGGAGCTATTGCCCTCGCAAAGGAGCCCAGGTTTCACAAGAAGACCAGGCACATCAAGCGTCGTTTCAACTCCATCCGTGAAAATGTTCAAGATGGAGACATAGAGATTTGCAAAGTGCACACGGATCTGAATGTCGCAGATCCGCTGACTAAACCTCTCTCGCGTGCAAAACATGATCAACACCAGA
>NW_021205310.1:0-1118 GCF_002162155.2 Triticum dicoccoides
TGGTGAAGAACTTCAACAAATTCTACAAGAGTAGAAGCAAAGAAAGAAGCTCTAAGTCAAGGTCCTACAATGACAAAAGATCTTCTAGTCGAGAGCGCAATTGCTACAATTGTGGGAGACCCGGACACTACTCCAATGAGTGTACGGCACCCTACAAAAGAAGAGAAGATTCTCCAAAAAGAAGAAGTAAAAGAGAAGAATCACCACCAAGAGAGAGGAGGAGTAGAGATGATCATTATGAACGAAGACCCTCACGGAGAAGCAAGGATTTGGAAAGGAAGGACAAGTCATCAAGGAGCTACACAAAACGAAGACATCAAGCTCATGTTGGTGAATGGGTATCCGGCTCCAACTCCGACAATCACTCCGAGAGAAGCTATCACTCCGACTCCGAATATACTCAAGATGAAGGTGTTACCGGTCTAGCACTTGTGTCAACCAACTCCTACGACATATTTGACTCACCAAATGAAGGAATTGGAAGATGCTTCATGGCCAAAGGTCCTAAGGTAACACATCCCGAGTATGTTGATTTTAATAGTGATGAAGATGACTTGTTAGGTGATGATGATTTACTTGTTGACAACTCTAGTGATGAATACTATGATGAAACGTTAATTAATCATGCTAATCAAGATAAAACGAATGACAGTGATAAGGAGAAGATTGAGCTTCTAACTAAAGAACTGAACACTCTTAAGTTAGCTCATGAAACTATCTTCGAAGATCATCGAGAACTTTTAAGGGCTCATGAGAAGTTACGCTTTGAAAAGCTCAATCTTGAGCAAGAGCATGAGTTCTTAAAGGCAATCAATGATGATCTCCGTAAGAAAAGTTCTTCTTACATTGCCAAGCGTTTACTCTTATCTACTTACATGCCTCAAGTCAAGTCTAGTAACAAGTACAAGAAAGATCCTTCCTCTAGTAGTAACAATAATAATACCAAATCCAATATTGTTGCTTCTAGTAGTTCTCTTGATTCCACTAATGATTCTCTTAGCCAAGTTACACTTGAGCAAGAAAATAGCTTATTGAAGGGAATTATAGAGAAAGGTGTATACAAGAGCCTTGCCGGGAGTAAGCAATTCGAGGAAATTGTACGCAAGCAAGGAAGGCAC
>NW_021205311.1:0-938 GCF_002162155.2 Triticum dicoccoides
ACGGGTCAGAATCGGCCAAAACTGGGAGTCTTGATGACCGACACGTAAACGCACCCCAGGGTTCGTTAATCATGGAAATCACTCTGGGACCCCAAACAGTGAGTAATAGACCACGAAACGGGCCAGAATCGGCCACAACTGCGATTGTTGATGATCGACGCGTAAACGCATCCTGGGGTTCAATAACTATTGAAATCGCTATGGGACCCCAAAACGGTGAGTAATAGTCCACGAAAAGGGTCAGAATTGACAAAAACCGCGAGTGTTGATGAACGACACGTAAAAGCACCCTAGGGTTCGTTAATCGTGGAAATCACTCCGGGACCCCAAACAGTGAGTAATAGCCCACGAAACGGGCCAGAATCGGCCAAACGTGCGGGTGTTGATGACCGACAAGTAACCGCACCTGAGCGTTCAACAACTATGGAAATCGCTTTGGGGCCACAAAACGATGAGTAATAGTCAACGAAACGGGTCAGAATCGGCCAAAACTGCGAGTGTTGATGACCGACACATAAACGCACCCAGGGTTCGTTACTCGTGGAAATCACTCCGGGACCCCAAAACAGTGAGTTTTGATGACCGACACGTAAGCGCACCTTGGGGTTCAACAAGAATGGAAATCACTTTGGGACCCCAAAACGGTGAGTAATAGTCCATGAAACGGGTCGAAATCGACAAAAACAGCGAGTGTTGATGACCGACACGTAAACGCACCCCAGGGTTCGTTAATCGTGGAAATCACTCCGGGACCCCAAAACAGTGAGTTAGTCCACGAAACGGGCCAGAATCGGCCAAAACTGCGAGTGTTGATGACCGACACGTAAGAGCACCTTGGGGTTCAACAACTATGGAAATCGCTTTCGGACCCTAAAACGGTGAGTAATAGTCCACGAAACGGGTCATAATCGGCCAAAGCTACGAGTCTTGATGACCGA
>NW_021205312.1:0-1221 GCF_002162155.2 Triticum dicoccoides
TTTTTCACTTTGCCATCCTTCTTATCCACCAAATATTTAGGGTAGTTCCGCTTCCAGTGACCATTTCCTTTGCAGTGTAAGCACTCAGTTTCAGGCTTTGGTTCAGCTTTGGGCTTCTTCGTGGGAGTGACAACTTGCTTGTCTTTCCACTTGAAGTTCCCTTCCTTTCCCTTTGCCCTTTTCTTGAAACTAGTGATCTTGTCAACCATCAACACTTGATGCTCTTTCTTGATTTCTACCTTCGTTAATTTCAACATCACGAAGAGCTCGGGAATCATTTTCGTCATCCCTTGCATACTATAGTTCATCACGAAGTTCTACTAACTTGGTGATGGTGACTAGAGAATTCTGTCAATCACTATCTTATCTGGAAGATTAACTCCCACTTGATTCAAGCGATTGAAGTACCCAGACAATCTGAGCACATGCTCACTAGTTCAGCGATTCTCCTCCATCTTTTAGCTATAGAACTTGTTGGAGACTTCATATCTCTCAACTCGGGTATTTGCTTGAAATATTAACTTCAATTCCTGGAACATCTCATATGGTCCATGACGTTCAAAACGTCTTTGAAGTCCCGATTCTAAGCCGTTTAAGCATGGTGCACTAAACTATCAAGTAGTCATCATATTAAGCTATCCAGACGTTCATAACTTCTGCATCTGCTCCTGCAATAGGTCTGTCACCTAGCGGTGCATTAAGGACATAATTCTTCTGTGTAGCAATGAGGATTTAACCTCAGATCACGGATCAAATCCGCAACATTGCTACTATCATTTTTCAACACAATTTTCTCTAGGAACATATCAAAATAAACACAGGGAAGCAACAACGCGAGCTATTGATCTACAACATGATTTGCAAAATACTACCAGGACTAAGTTCATGATAAATTTAAGTTCAATTTAATCATATTACTTAAGAACTCCCACTTAGATAGACATCCCTCTAATCCTCTAAGTGATCACGTGATCCAAATCAACTAAACCATAACCGATCATCACGTGAGATGGAGTAGTTTCATCGGTGAACATCATTATGTTGATCATATCTACTATATGATTCACGCTCGACCTTTCGGTCTCCGTGTTCCGAGGCCATATCTGCATATGCTAGGCTCGTCAAGTTTAACCTGAGTATTCTGCGTGTGCAACTGTTTTGCACCCGTTGTATTTGAACGTAGAGCCTATCACACCCGATCATCACGTGGTGTCTCAGCAC
>NW_021205313.1:0-1183 GCF_002162155.2 Triticum dicoccoides
GGAAAAGGACTTCTGGGTTGCTTATATCAGTTCATAGACAAGTGAAAGTGGATACTCTAAAATACGCAAGATAAGCGTGAGTGCTATGGATGGCGTTCTCGTAGGGAGACGGGAGCGGTTCCATAGTGGTGTATTGATATGGTGAATATGTGGACTCGTGTGCGCCACCTCAAAGAGTTACATTGCAGTCGTAGTTTAGGATAGCCACCGAGTCAAAGCTGGCTTGCTGCAGTTAAACCCCACCATCCCCTTTGTTGATAATGATGCATATGTAGATAGTTCTGATGTAAGTCTTGCTGGGTACATTTGTACTCACGTTTGCCTATTTTATGTTTTGCAGAGAGACTTCGGTCTCACTAGTAGTTTCGCGTGGACTTCGACGTTTAGCTTGTTACCTCAGCTACGATCTTGTGCCCTCGGCAGGATCTGATATATAGTCAGGCTTCTCAGCCTTTTTCATTTATAGATGTCTATACTCAGACATGATAGCTTCCGCTTGTGTTTTGACTTGTATGCTCTGATGTTGGGTCATGAGACCTATGTTTGTAATATCTCGCTCCTCGGAGCCTAATGAATAAATACTTGATTTGTAGAGTCATGTTGTGATGCCATGTTGTATTTGCACATATCGAGCATATTGTGTGTATGTTATTGAAATGCTTGGTATGTGTGGGATCTGACCATCTAGTTGTTTATCTTTAGTAGCCTCTCTTACTGGGAAATGTCTCCTAGTGTTTCCACTGAGCCATGGTAGCTTGCTACTGCTCCGGAACACTTAGGCTGGCCGGCATGTGTCCTTCTTCGTTCCTGTGTCTGTCCCTTCGGGGAAATGTCACACGATGAATACCGGAGTCCTGTTAGCCCGCTACAGCCCGGTTCACCGGAGTCCTGCTAGCCCAGTGCTACAGCCTGGATTCACTCGCTGATGACCGACACGTTCGATGCTGGGTCATGGATGCCTGTCCCTGTAAGTCTGTGCCACTTTGGGTTTACGACTAGTCATGTCAGCCCGGGCTCCTTATCATATGGATGCTAGCGACACTATCATATACGCGAGCCAAAAGGCGCAAACGGTCCCGGGCAAAGGTAAGGCGACACCCGTGGGGATACCGTGCGTGAGGCCGCAAAGTGATATGAGGTGCTACAGGCTAGATCGATGTGACATCGAGTCGGGGTCCTGACA
>NW_021205314.1:0-3582 GCF_002162155.2 Triticum dicoccoides
ACTGATAAGCTCTTAATTAGGCAAATCAATGCATCTGCCAACTTGTATGCATCACCTCGTGCTTTTGCACATCAATGGAATTTGGATGAAAAATGGGAATAGGGAATCCAGCCTTTTCTGAGAAACATGGTTTCGGGAAAATTGTGGGATCCTTGGTAGAGCCATTTGGAGCATCGGGTAATTTGTTTATGACAAAGGCTGTGCTTGGAAGTAGCATGATTCTTTGATCGAATCAACTCCAACTCTAGAAAAAAGTTTGGCAATCTTCGGGTTTGCCGATAGAGCGGACGGGCTTGTCTGCTTACGCTACGCGTACAAATGGGACAAGGACACGTTGGTGCGTGGATTGAATGCGATTGAAGAGAGGGAGAAAAGGTACGTAGCGTCCAACAGTTTCATACGGTGACTTCGCCGTCTGCTATGATGACGGCTTGACCGTACACCGTGCATATGTTCGGTTGGTACAAGATGCCTCTGCCGGTGCCTAACGATTGGCGACCGTGCTCGAAGCCCTTGCTGCTAGCGCTGATCAAGGCAGCCACGTTCAGAATGTGGTTCTGAAGATCATGCCGGTGATGGCGGCGCTCCCGCTCATGCGGTTTTGCAGCAGCGACGTTCACTGCTCCAGGTACGTGCCGCTCATGTTTGTCTTTCGTTGTCAGCTTGCAGATGTGTCACACAAAAGTACAGATCGGTAATTGCCAGTGCTTGCTTGCCGAATTCCGTGGACGGAAGAGCTGACGGGGCATCGCTCGCAGATGAAGCTTACGAAGACGAGACTGAAGTTCAGTCCGTTTTTCGGCGCTGGAGGAAGTAGGAGACTAAGATCCAGAAAATGGAAGCTCAGCCGGTGGTGAGGCTTGCTCTGAGCCGGCCAGCCAGGTAGCTACGCCGAATCCATGACCGACGTTGGGGATGGATCCGGCAGCGGCGTCCATGGTGACAACCGATCACCGAAGCGACCGAGGATTGGCTTGTCTATTAGTGTACGATTTTCACATGGTAGGAAACCTAAAAAAGTTGCAGCCTCTCCGGTTTGATGGTATCACTGTTTGTTGACAAGATTATAATCACTATATCGTCCTGGTGTGTGTGTCTGACCTGAATAACTGAACTGTTGTACTTCCCTATGCACTTTCGGTCCTTCAATTTTGGCGCAGTCTAAATTTGGTCCACTAACCATTTTTAAAAACTTTCGATCCATTCATCTTCAATCATGAGAGTACAACAAACATAAATAATAATAATAATTACATTTGGATTCATAGACCATCTAATGATGACTACAAGCACTGAAGCAAGTCGAAAGCGCGTCACTATCATCGCCCCTCCCTCACCAGAGCCGGACAAAACTTGTTGTAGTAGACAGTTGAGAAGTCGTCGTGCTAAGACCGCACATGACCAGCACAACAAAACAACAACCACCGCCGATGTAGAGTAGCATAGATCGAAAAGATTCAATCTGAAGACTCGCGAACGTAGACAAACAATGAACAGATCCACCGGAGACACACCTCCACATGCCCACCGACGATGCTAGACCCACCACCGGAACGGGGGCTAGACAGGGAGAATCTTATTCCATCTTCAAGAAGCCGCCGTCGTCTCGACTTCTTGATCAAGACATAAACCAAACCAAAACTCAAAGTAACATTTAAAGACGATGCCCTCCCACCGACAAGGGCCGGAATCCACTGCCGCGTCCCCATCCCCATGGCCCTAAGGCCACTGGAGATGAGGCAGACCGGTGGTGGCACCGGCGGGAGACAGAGATATCCTAAGCTTGGGAGAGCAGGCGGCAGCGGCGGTGCCGACGGGAGGCAAAGAAACCCAAAGCTTGGGACAGAAGGCGACGACTACGTGAGGCTGGTCCCCAAACTTTGAAACCTTCTCGGTTACCGGAACCGGACAAGGTTCGTCCCTGGTCTCCATTTTGATCCGGTTTCGTGCTGACTCACCCCGGTTTGGACTAGTGCTGACTCAGATTCACGTACTGTTTTCAAATCCCTAAACTTTTTTAAATTAGTGTACTTTTTCCAAATTCACATACTTTTTAAAGTTCGTGTAATTTATTCAAATTCATGTACTTTTTCTCAAATATGTGAACTTTTTTAAAATTTACGCACTTCTTTCAAATATATGTACTTTTTTGAAGTTCACATACTTTTTCAAGCGCGTGTAATATTTTCAAATCCCTACACCTTTTCAAATTAACGATTTTTTTAAAATTCATGTACTGTTTTCCAAATGCGCTTACTTTACTTAATTTCCCATAATGTCTTCAAATTCGCACTTTTTTCAAGTTCATGTAATTTTTCCAATCCACGTACACTAGTAGAAAACAGGGCTATCGTTCGGGCCTGGCCAGCCCATTAGTCCCGGTTCTTCATGAACCGGGACCCATGGGGGGGATTAGACCCGGTTCATGAGCCCAGGGGGCGGCCAGGGCCTCGTGGGCATTGGTCCCGGTTCGTCTGAATCCATTTGTCCCGGTTTTAGGCACGAACCGGGACCAATGGGCCGCGCTCCTAGCCCACAACCATTGGTACCGGTTCATGCCTTCAACCGGTGTAGAAAGGGGGCCTTTAGTCCCGGTTCGTACCATGAACCGGGACAAATAAATTGCCTATATATACCCATCGCCGCGGCAGAGCACTCCACAGTGCTCTGCTTTTTCAAGCCGGTGAGGGGAGGGCATTTGGGTGCTCTAGTTCACCTCCTATGCATATGAGGTGTTCGATGAAATGCTCGAGCCACACTAGTTAAGCTTTCTCCTCTCGAAGCTCGACCTCGGAGCTCCATTTTTCCCAAGATTTGTCTAGATTTAGCGGTCCGTCACGCCCCGTCCCCGTTTTCACGCCGTTGATCGCCCACGCCGATCTCGTCACCGGCACCACCGTGTTGAGCCTCTTGTTCTTATCTTCTTTGTGATACTTGTCTGATTTTCTTACTTTAGATAGATATTTGTATGATTTTCTTACTTTTGACACACATAATTATATATAATGCACGCAGATGAACCGACAATGGATGTATGGTGACAGTCACACCTCCGAGTACATTAAGGGCATGCATAATTTTCTCGAAGTGGCTGAGGCAAACAAGCAGAATGGTTTTTTGTGTTGTCCATGCCCTAAATGTGGGAATACGTAGTCTTACTCTGACCGGAAAATCCTTCACACCCACCTGCTTTACAAGGGTTTCATGCCACACTATAATGTTTGGACGAGGCATGGAGAAATAGGGGTTATGATGGAAGACGACGAAGTAGAAGAGGACGATGACAACTATGTGCCCCCTGAATATAATGATGCTGCAACGGGGGGAGCTGCTGAAGATCAAGAGGAACCAGACGATGTGCCCGATGATGCTGCAACGGGGGAAGCTGCTGAAGATCAAGAGAAACCAGACGATGTGCCCAATGATGATGATCTCCGCCGGGTCATTGTCGATGCAAGGACACAATGCGAAAGTCAAAAGGAGAAGCTGAAGTTCGATCACATGTTAGAGGATCACAAAAAAGGGTTGTACCCCAATTGCGAAGATGGCAACACAAAGCTGGGTACCATACTGGAATTGCTG
>NW_021205315.1:0-896 GCF_002162155.2 Triticum dicoccoides
ATGAGTTAACTAAGGAAAACATTGAGCGTATGAATGCTAAATATAAACTTGCTGGAGATAAGGGTAGAAAACATGTTGTGTTTGCACCTGGAGATCTTGTTTGGTTACATTTGCGTAAGGATAGATTTCCTGATTTGCGCAAATCAAAGCTAATGCCACGTGCTGATGGTCCCTTTAAGGTGTTAGAGAAAATAAATGATAATGCATATAAACTTGAGCTGCCTGCAGATTTTGGGGTTAGTCCCACTTTTAACATTGCAGATTTGAAGCCTTATTTGGGTGAGGAAGATGAGTTTCCGTCGAGGACGACTTCATTTCAAGAAGGGGAGGATGATGAGGACATCAATACCATTGTTACACCCACAGCCCCTGCTGCTATACATACTGGACCAATTACTAGAGCTCGCGCACGCCAACTAAATTACCAGGTACTTTCGTTTCTTGGTAAGTATTCTAATGTTTATGAGAATATGATGCTGCCTAAATTGGATACATTTGTTTTGCTTACAAATGAAGGGCCTAGCTTGGAGAAGGATGAACATTGGAGCAAGAACAAGCATGGAGATGATGCCATGCGCAAGGGGAACAAGAACGGAGTTACAAGTGATGATTTCAGGACTTTGAAGCCACCATAATGGGTGCATGAAGCCTTGGACGAAATATACAAGATGCCACTTCATAAATTTCGTCCCGAGGCTATTATAGGTGCTGCGTCACCTTTTTATTGGGCCAGGCCCATGTAATTTCGAAATACATAAGTATAGGCTATTTTTAGAGTCCGTATGTGTGGGGAAACAAGAGATAGGGTTGATTTCGGACCCCTCCACCAAGGGCCACGAAATTCCCCCTCTCTTCCTCCATATATATAGCCCTTAGGGCACTGTTTAGACTTTGGG
>NW_021205316.1:0-1198 GCF_002162155.2 Triticum dicoccoides
AAAACGGTGACTAATAATCCAAGAAACGGGCCAGAATCGGCCAAAACTATGAGTGTTGATGACCGACACATAAATGCACCCCAGGGTTCATTAATCATGGAAATCACTCCATGACCCAAAACAATGAGTAATATTCCATGAAATGGGCCAGAATCGTCCCAAACTGTCAGTGTTGATGACGGACATGTAAGCGCATCTTGGTGTTCAATAAGCATGGAAATCGCTTTGGGACCTCAAAACAGTGAGTAATAATCCAATAAACGGGCCAGAATTGGCCAAAACTCTGAGTGTTGATGACCGACACGTAAACACACCTAGGGTTCGTTAATCGTGGAAATCACCCCGAGACTACAAAACAGTGAGTAATAGTCCAAGAAACAGGCCAGAATCGGCCAAAACTGCGAGTGTTGATGACCGACACGTAAACGCACCCAGGGTTCGTTAATCGTGGAAATCACTCTCGGACCGTGAAACAGTGAGTAATAGTCCATAAAACTAGCGAGAATCAGCCAAAACTGCGAGTGTTGATGACCGACACGTAAACGCACCACAGGGTTCGTTAATCGTGGAAATCACTTCGGAACCACAAAACAGTGAGTAATAGTCCATGAAACGGGCCAGAATCGGCGAAAACTGCCTGTGTTGATGACCGACACATAAACGCACCCAGGGTTCGTTAATCGTGGAAATCACTACGGGACCGCAAAACAGTTACTAATAGTCCATGAAACAGGCCAGAATCGGCCAAAACTGCCAGGGTTGATGACCAACATGTAAGCACACCTTGGGGTTCAGTAACTGTGGAAATCGCTTGGGAACTCAAAACGATGAGTAATAATCCAAGAAACGGGCCAGAATCGACCAAAACTGTGAGTGTTGATGACCAACACATAAATGCACCCCAGGGTTCATTAATCATGGAAATCACTCCATGACCCAAAACAGTGAGTAATAGTCCATGAAATGGGCTAGAATCGTCCAGAACTGCCAGTGTTATGACGGACATGTAAGCGCATCTTGGGGTTCAATAACTATGGAAATCGCTTCGGGACCTCAAAATAGTGAGTAATAATCCAATAAACGGGCCAGAATCGGCCAAAACTGTGAGTGTTGATGACCGACATGTAAACGCACCTAGGGTTCTTTCATCGTGGAAATCACTCCGGGACCGCAAAACAGTGAGTAATAGTCCATGAAA
>NW_021205317.1:0-1299 GCF_002162155.2 Triticum dicoccoides
TCTCCTCCTTCCTCCTTCCTCCCTCTCAACCCTTCCTCCCCATTCCCTCCCTCCCTCCCCTTCCGCCGCGCCCTCCGCCTCCCCACTGTCCTAGCACCCACGGCGACGACACGAGGCCTCGCGCCCCCGCACCGCGGCAGCCTCGTCGTCTCTGCTCCGGCTTCGGGCCTCCTCCCCTCTCCAGATGGAGCGCTGCCGGACCTCCGCCCGGCCGCCGCAGCCGCAGCCCGCTCCCGCCCCGGCCCAAACCCCAGGTGCGGCGCCGATCCAGCCGCCAACTCACTAGCCTGCTCACGCACGCGTCGCGCCGCCCTCTCTAGCTAGATGAAGCACACATTTGTCTCAGCTCATGTCTCTAGCCTGATATCTTCTGCTTTGCAAAGAAAAATGAGAGGATATTACAGAGGCAACAGAACATTTACATGTGCATGGGTCGAATCACCTAACAGAGACAAAGACATATGACCTTGACATGGTTACTGATATGATAATTGGTCCTGGCATATGACCTTGACCTTGACATTGTGCATTAGCTCTAAATTTCTCTCTTTCACGGTGAGACAAGGGACCGGTTTGCATCCACACTAGCTTGGAATATATTTTTGCTGTTGATGAGCTGAACAATGACAGACACACTTGATTGCATATTTTGTTCTTGGAAAATGAAGTATTGATTGCACATTTTGGCGCTGAGAACTTGGGATGGATGTTCAATAGTTTGTTAGTAGCTTGTCGGAAGTGATTCATCTAGGTGAAGATCTCTCTATTTTACTTGAAGCAGTAAGATCTATTAGATTTCACAATCCAGTGCAACAACTGTAAACTGAGCCTAAGGCCACCTAACAAAAATTTGGTTATCTTCATTTGCGCTAACCAGTTTTTTTGGCTACTGTTCTATAGTAGGAGTAGATTACAGTTTGTCTGAGCGCAGCAGGGTTCAGGAACAGAGATAGAAAAATGTTCGACTTTCTTTTGATTGGAGATCTTTTTTCTTTCTGTTTTTAGACACAACGTAGATGCATGCTTTATCATTTTGGATTTTCTTAGCCTCCCATTTGATATGTTCTACAATTTGTTTTATTTTTAGGTGTTTTTTTTCTGTTTCTGGAGACGCTGTCATTTGCAAACAATACTAAAATCCATGAGCTGAGACAAATGTGTGCTTCATCTGTTAAGGGTTGAAGGCCAAATTCCACCCCCGCCGCCGCTGATGCTGATGCTAAGCTACTGCCGCTGCATTTTTCTGCTAATTGTTGTCGCTTGTAGTAGTTGCGTTGGTGTTGCTGCCGCATACAGGCC
>NW_021205318.1:0-1502 GCF_002162155.2 Triticum dicoccoides
AACTTCAGCTTCTAACCAGATTCTTACGAGTTTGGACTTGGCTAAGTAGTTTATAGTTAGCGATGCGGTGAACAAGATTGAAGTACTTCGTTCGATTCAAATTAATTGTCATTACTTTGGTACAACTTTGTAATAAGTACCAAAATTTCAGTGTAATCGACACGATCAACCTCCATACCGGCTGATAGGTTGGCCCTCCACGTCATACTCAGTGGCATCCGTTGATTGTCTATTAATGTTGAAGTTTCTCCATGCAGCTCTCACTTGCGTAGGTTATGGTACTGCTTTTGAAATTTGTGTGGGTAATATATAAATTACGACCCAAAACAATTTCTTCTTGCAATTTGACCAAAAATGTGTCAACCCAAAAGACACGAGATCGGTCGGTCAAACATGGTTTACTAGAGTAATTAGCACGCAGGATAATCCTAGCTTATGCACCCAAGAGACCTAGCAGACTGCTTACGTACAAATGTATGACCGGCCAAGGTTTACTAGAGGACTGCTGTCCTTTTTTCGCGTAGAATGTATGACCGGCTGACTGGTTGTACGTGTCTCCACCTGTCGAGTTAAGAACATTATTATATGATTCGGGCAAATCGTCAAGTCAAGACGTCAAGTATGACACACAATCTCGTGCCGGCGCTGATCGAAAACGTTGAGGCTCTTTATACTCTACCTAACGGCAACGAGCGGCGAGAGGAGAAGTTTTAGCGTGCTTTCGCGCCGAAAATGTGCAGATTCTCGTTTGAAGTCACGCTTTACCAAACATTGACCCGAACATTTATACAACTTGCAAAGCCTTATGTATTCCTCCCGTTCCTTTTTACTCTGCATATAAAAACTGTCTAAAGTCAAACTTCATAAAGTTTGACCATATTTATGTGAAAAAATATCAATATTTACCATGCTAAAGTTATACAATATAGAAATTTACCGACTACACCTACGTAACTTGTATGAAGCTTTAAGTAATCCTTCCAACCAATTAATCTCCCCCCCCCCCCCTTCCTCCCCCATCCGATTTTCAGGGGGGTGGGCGAATCCCTCTCCCGACACCCAATAATAACCCCCTAAGTTGGACAGCCCGTTTGCTTATGTATCTTTTTAAGGTATGTCTAGCATTGCCCCTCATTTTCTAGCTTCCTTGTTTAACTTACCATGCATGCACCAGCATATGCAGGCCTGTATATTTCTTTAGCATAAACTTTTCTTTCCTGCACTTTTGCCAAATTCGCCGCCTCTAATGAATCATGTTTATGCAATGCCAAAACACCAGTGACCATTATACATACGAGTGCCCTAATGCGAAAGTACTCCAAAATTAGTGTGGTGGGGCTTTTAATAAAACAAATATTACTTGTGGGGCTTATCTGGCATTTGGTGTCGTGGACGTAGCACGTGAGGAAAAAGAGACCGAGGTAACTTTGGCTTTTAACCTTTTTTTCTTGCGCGCGTTTGGACTTGGTTAAGTGGGTTAATTAGCGATGGGGTGTAAGTTC
>NW_021205319.1:0-1497 GCF_002162155.2 Triticum dicoccoides
AACTTCAGCTTCTAACCAGATTCTTACGAGTTTGGACTTGGCTAAGTAGTTTATAGTTAGCGATGCGGTGAACAAGATTGAAGTACTTCGTTCGATTCAAATTAATTGTCATTACTTTGGTACAACTTTGTAATAAGTACCAAAATTTCAGTGTAATCGACACGATCAACCTCCATACCGGCTGATAGGTTGGCCCTCCACGTCATACTCAGTGGCATCCGTTGATTGTCTATTAATGTTGAAGTTTCTCCATGCAGCTCTCACTTGCGTAGGTTATGGTACTGCTTTTGAAATTTGTGTGGGTAATATATAAATTACGACCCAAAACAATTTCTTCTTGCAATTTGACCAAAAATGTGTCAACCCAAAAGACACGAGATCGGTCGGTCAAACATGGTTTACTAGAGTAATTAGCACGCAGGATAATCCTAGCTTATGCACCCAAGAGACCTAGCAGACTGCTTACGTACAAATGTATGACCGGCCAAGGTTTACTAGAGGACTGCTGTCCTTTTTTCGCGTAGAATGTATGACCGGCTGACTGGTTGTACGTGTCTCCACCTGTCGAGTTAAGAACATTATTATATGATTCGGGCAAATCGTCAAGTCAAGACGTCAAGTATGACACACAATCTCGTGCCGGCGCTGATCGAAAACGTTGAGGCTCTTTATACTCTACCTAACGGCAACGAGCGGCGAGAGGAGAAGTTTTAGCGTGCTTTCGCGCCGAAAATGTGCAGATTCTCGTTTGAAGTCACGCTTTACCAAACATTGACCCGAACATTTATACAACTTGCAAAGCCTTATGTATTCCTCCCGTTCCTTTTTACTCTGCATATAAAAACTGTCTAAAGTCAAACTTCATAAAGTTTGACCATATTTATGTGAAAAAATATCAATATTTACCATGCTAAAGTTATACAATATAGAAATTTACCGACTACACCTACGTAACTTGTATGAAGCTTTAAGTAATCCTTCCAACCAATTAATCTCCCCCCCCCTCCTCCCCCATCCTATTTTCAGGGGGGTGGGCGAATCCCTCTCCCGACACCCAATAATAACCCCCTAAGTTGGACAGCCCGTTTGCTTATGTATCTTTTTAAGGTATGTCTAGCATTGCCCCTCATTTTCTAGCTTCCTTGTTTAACTTACCATGCATGCACCAGCATATGCAGGCCTGTATATTTCTTTAGCATAAACTTTTCTTTCCTGCACTTTTGCCAAATTCGCCGCCTCTAATGAATCATGTTTATGCAATGCCAAAACACCAGTGACCATTATACATACGAGTGCCCTAATGCGAAAGTACTCCAAAATTAGTGTGGTGGGGCTTTTAATAAAACAAATATTACTTGTGGGGCTTATCTGGCATTTGGTGTCGTGGACGTAGCACGTGAGGAAAAAGAGACCGAGGTAACTTTGGCTTTTAACCTTTTTTTCTTGCGCGCGTTTGGACTTGGTTAAGTGGGTTAATTAGCGATGGGGTGTAAGTTC
>NW_021205320.1:0-1457 GCF_002162155.2 Triticum dicoccoides
CTCCCACTCACTTTCTTGTAAACGCAGGCTTCTCCATAAGTCTGTGTAAACCCAAACGCTTTGATCATCTCATCAAAGCAAATGTTCCAACTCCGAGATGCTTGCACCAGCCCATAAATCGAGCGTTGGAGCTTGCACACTTTGTCAGCATTCTTAGGATCGACAAAACCTTCCGGCTGCATCATATACAATTCTTCCTTAAGGAAACCATTAAGGAATGCCGTTTTGACGTCCATTTGCCATATTTCGTAATCATAGAATGCGGCAATTGCTAACATGATTCGGACGGACTTCAGCTTCGCTACCGGTGAGAAAGTCTCATCGTAGTCAACCCCTTGAACTTGTCGATAACCCTTAGCGACAAGCCGAGCTTTATAGATGGTCACATTACCATCCGCGTCTGTCTTCCTCTTAAAGATCCATTTATTTTCTATGGCTCGCCGCTCAATGGGCAAGTCAGTCAAAGTCCATACTTTTGTTTTCATACATGGATCCTATCTCGGATTTCATGGCTTCTAGCCATTTGTCGGAATCCGGGCCCGCCATCGCTTCTTCATAGTTCGAAGGTTCACCTTTGTCTAACAGCATGATTTCCAAGACAGGGTTGCCGTACCACTCTGGTGCGGAACGTGTCCTTGTGGACCTTCGAATTTCAGTACGGGCTTGATCAGAAGTATCTTGATCATTGTCATTAACTTCCTCTCTAGTCGGTGCAGGCACCTCAGGAACATTTTCTTGAGTTGCGCCATTTTCCGGTTCAAGAGGTAATACTTCATCAAGCTCTACTTTCCTCCCACTTACTTCTTTCGAGAGAAACTCTTTCTCCAGAAAGGACCCATTCTTGGCAACAAAGATCTTGCCTTCGGATCTGAGGTAGAAGGTGTACCCAATAGTTTCTTTTGGGTATCCTATGAAGACGCATTTTTCCGACTTGGGTTCGAGCTTTTCAGGTTGAAGTTTCTTGACATAAGCATCGCATCCCCAAACTTTTAGAAACGACAGCTTAGGTTTCTTCCCAAACCAAAATTCATACGGTGTCGTCTCAACGGATTTCGACGGAGCCCTATTTAAAGTGAATGCGGCAGTCTCTAAAGCATAGCCCCAAAAAGAAAGCGGTAAATCGGTAAGAGACATCATAGATCGCACCATATCTAACAGAGTGCGATTACGACGTTCGGACACACCATTACGCTGAGGTGTTCCAGGCGGCGTGAGTTGTGAAACTATTCCACATTTTCTTAAGTGTGCCCCAAACTCGTGACTCAAGTATTCTCCTCCACGATCTGATCGTAGAAACTTGATTTTCCTGTCACGTTGATTTTCAACCTCACTCTGAAATTCCTTGAACTTTTCAAAGGTTTCAGACTTGTGTTTCATTAAGTAGATATACCCATACCTACTTAAATCATCAGTGAGGGTGAGAACATAACGATAGCCACCGCGAGCCTCAACACTCA
>NW_021205321.1:0-1154 GCF_002162155.2 Triticum dicoccoides
GTGTGCATCACGTCGATGTTGTATGGAAGTTTGAGGTCCTTAAAATAGGGAAGCTGCGTGAAGGGGGTAATGTGAGTCCAGTTGTGCGTCTCACCATATCCTTCAAAATATTTTTTTCCCTTTACCTTTGCCTTTGCCTTTGCCTTTCCCTTCACAGGCAGGCTTAAGAGCTTTGAGCTGAGCAAGCACATCCTCACCAGAAAACGTTGGAATCTCATTTACTTCATGGACAACTTTGCCTTTTGTGAAGTTCTTCTTGTCTTCCCTATCAGGATGGTCTGGAGGGAGGAATTGTCGATGCTGGTCAAAGGCAACATACTTGCCACCCTTCTTCATCCAAATGAAAATCAAGGCCTGCATGCACACTGGGCAAGGCATCTTTCCACTTGTACACCATCCGCAGAACAGGGCATAGCCGGGAAAGTCATGCATGCAATACTGTAGCCAAACTTTCATCAAGAAATTTTTCTGCAGATGCCGATCGTATGTCAACCTCGGGAAGTACCAAGAATAGTGCAAATCATCCACCAACGGCTGCATAAACACACTCAAATTCTTCCCTAGATATTCAGGCCCCGGAATTATAAGCGACAGGAACATGGTCTTGCGTTGCATTATGGCGCCGGGAGGGATATTGAGCGGAATAACAAATATGGGCCAGCAGCTGTATGGATTAGACGACATATCATATGGATTGAACCCATCACCTGTTATAGCAATTCTGACATTCCCAGCCTCGGCTGCTTCCTCCGGGTACTTTATATCGAATGACTTCCATGCTTCACCTTCTGATGTATGTACAATTTTTTTTGGATTGTACCTTTTCCCTTCCTTGTGCCACTTCATCATTTTGGCAGACTCCTCGGTGATGAAAAGGCGCTGCAGTCTTTTTATAAAATCAAGATACCGAAGAACCTTCACAGGGATTTTTAGCTGCCGCTTCTGACCATGCTTATCGACCACCTCAATATACCGAGAGGAACCGCACTTCCTACAGTAGTTGTCATCCGCATACTCATGTCTAAACAAAAGGCAATTCTTTGGACAAACATGTATTTTCTCATAGTCCATGGAGAGCGCCTTCATGATTTTCTTTGTACCGTACATGGTTTTCGGCAGTTCATGGCCCTCGGGCAGGCTGTTAGCCCATACTC
>NW_021205322.1:0-1048 GCF_002162155.2 Triticum dicoccoides
CTGCCCGGACCCAAAAACTGGAAACGGGTCAAAAAAAACTTCCTATAATGGCACCTGTCTCAAAACACTCAGAAACACCTAAAAATAGGATAGCCAGAAATTTTTTCGAAAAATGCGTTTTCGAAAAATTTTGGGCCTAAACGGAGCGTGGCTACCCGACTCTTTTTTTTTTCCCGAAACCTACTCCGGCAAGGAAACACGAATCGGAATCTAGATGGATCCCGAAAACAAACCTAATAAGCAAAGAACTCGGATTGGTGGTGGATATATGGTGGTGGTATATGGCAGCGGTGGTGGTAGCGGTGGTAGTATATGGATATGGATCGGTGGTGGTATATGGACACGGATTGGTGGTGGTATATGGATACGGATTCGGTGCGGTGGTGGTAGATGGCAGGAGCGATGATGATGGTGCGGCGGCGGCGTGACAACTTATGACCAGAACTCGAAACTCTAAAAGACTAGACTCTAAGACCAGCAACTAGACACGACGATGCAACCGCAAATTCAACAAAGCAAAACCCTAAAAAGATTATGCAAAGACTCAGATTGGTTCGGATATGATGAACTAACCCTAATTTTTTTTTGTGGCTTTTTCGTGGATTGTAGGTATGAAGAACAGACTCGATCTAAACTACGAAAAACTGTAAAATCTCACCGAGCAACCTGGAAATCTGATACCACTTGATAGAGGCAAAGGTGTCCCGTCTTTCGATGAGATGGTGGATTTCGCTTTGGTGGAAGTCGACTTTGACGATCCGACTACGAACGTGCGAGGACGTCGCGCCTTAGCAATCGCTAAACCAACTCCGAGAGGTTATTGACCACGCCGGAGCACGATCAACCTGACCACGAGGGTCTGTTTCCTGCGAGCAAACGAAGAACAAGCAAGAAACTGAGATTGCAATCTGGATATTGCGAATATAAGATGAAAGCTTTATTGATCAAGGTGGGGTTCTGTGACGCCTTTGTCTGGTCGTTGAACACAAACGAAGTACGCGAAGTTGCAGCTATGGCGAACTTTTAATCTAAACAAAACCCAAGGTCT
>NW_021205323.1:0-868 GCF_002162155.2 Triticum dicoccoides
ATGCACTGATACGGTTCTTCGTTAGGGTAATCACGGTACTCCTCGGAGGCAGAACCTGTCGCAAGGACACCGATACACAACCATCACCAAACAATGTGCAACAATATGATGCATGCATGAAACATGGCAATATGAGTGTGTTGGGCTAATGCAACTAAAACCAGAAGGGTTTGAACAAATTTGAATCAAAGATTCAAATTTCAAACTCAAACATGGCCTTTTAAAGTGCTTTTCCTTGTTCTGTTTAAAACATCAATTTAACTTGTTTGATCATGCATGAAAATAGTACAGATGGATAGATTGGATTTTTCTGATCATTTTTCATATATAATTTGTCCAATTTGGAGTTACAGAATAAAAGTTATGAATTTTTGAAGTTTAAATTATATTCTGGAATTTCCTGATTAAAATTAAATCCAGAAAATCAATTTCTGCGTCAGCCTGACTTCAGTGTGATGTCAGCAGGTCAACGGAACAGGTCTGGGTCAAACCTGACAGTGGGTCCCGCATGTCAGGGTGATTATTTTAATTAAAACTTAATTAAAATTAATCCTGTTTAATTAACAGGGCTGGGCCCCACCTGTCATTGACTCAGGGGAGTCAACCAGGGCCCACCCGTGGTCAAACCCGGGTCGGCTGCACCGGCGTTTAGCCGCCGGCGAGCCCGACGCGGCGGCGGAAGTGGTTTTGGCCATTTCGGCCACCAAATGGGCCGCGGAGACCACCGGAGGGAAGCTGAGGACAAACCGCAGCTCTTGGCGGAGTCCGTTGAGGTCGGGGTGGCCGGAGTTGGCGCCGGCGACGACTTTGGCGGCCACCGGGGTTCGGTCGGAGGTGAACTTGGCGCTAGAGGGTTCGGTGAGGCTCG
>NW_021205324.1:0-4315 GCF_002162155.2 Triticum dicoccoides
ATTGCAACGGCGAGATCACCACAAACCGGCGATCCCACACCCCTCCACTCCGGCTTAACTCAAGCGACTACTCACAATATCGGTGAACTCCTCTCCCTCCTGCAAGAGCCCATTGCCAGATTTCAGCAAATATAAGCTCAACCGTAGCAAGCACACTACAAATGTTACCGGAATGAAAAACCCTATTGTTCCTTTGCTTTCATAACGTCCAACTAATGAGCATGACAAACGAATCAAAGCCCTTCCTTTGCTCTTTTTGGATCTGCTTGCGTCTACTTGTCCACCAATATTGAAGCCTGTCTTGATGTGAAGGAGTCACGCCTAGATCAATGTCCACCTTGGAGAAGCATAAGAGCAACTCTAGCAGACCCTGCAAAAATACGACCCGCAAAACGCGTTTGCGGGTCAAAAACTTGCGCGGCCGAGCAGAACCCGTATCTAAATCTGCATATTTTGAAAAAATAATTTCGCGGGAGAAACTGCACTAACATAATTCATCACATACTACATAGTTCATCACACGATCAACAAACTACAAGCATAGCTATACTACATACTACATTAAACTAGTACTAGGGGGTTGGATCTGATGACGGCGAGGTCGCGGCAAACTGGACGACGCCGTGGAGGAGCTGGACGCTCAATCCTCCTCGTCGGAGCTGCACAGATCGACGTACTTCTCCGCCTGATCCGCGTGGATGCGGCACCACTCGTCAGCCTTCTCGTTGGCGGCGATGTTGTCGGCGACCGCCTGCCGCCACTGGAGGGCTTCGATCTCCTCGACGTGGCGCCGACGTTCTTCCTCCTTGTGCACGCTCCACTCGGCGATGGCGGCGGCCATGACATCGAAGTCCGCGACAAAGTCCTCGGGCCCGACGACTCCGCGGCGGCCGAGCGGAGCGGGCTCCTCGGGCTCCTCCTTCACCGGGACGAACGGCGCCGGCGGCTCCGGCTCCTCCTCCTCGCTCGACCACTCCCTCTTCACGGGGAGGAACCCCGCGACGGAGGAGGAGGAGGATCCGCCGTAGGAAGACCTCGCGGAGGAGACGGACGCGCACCAACGGTCGTACTCCTCCGTCTCGCGGCGCTCGAATCTCGCCGGCGGCGACAACCCATGGTTGGTCCACTTCCGGGCGCCGCGCTTCCTCGCGCTATCGGACCGGACGCGCCGCTCGCGCTCCGGGTCGCTCTCACGGCCGGATCTGCCGCCGGAGCCGCATCCTGAGCTCCACATTCGCCCCCACATGGCGGCTGGAGGCGGGGCTGAGGGTCGCCGACGGCGAGAAATTGGGAGAGGGGAAAGGGGAATCGGGTGGCTCGTGGCGGCGGGGGGATAGGGTTTGGACCCGCAAAAGGGTCGCGGAACCGCACTTATAGTGCTCGTGGCGTGCGGTTTGCGGGCTGCGGCAAAAAAAATTGCGGGCCGGGCGAGTATGCATGCTCTGTTCTGGCCGAAAAATTGCCCTGAGCCCGCATACTCGCCGGAATTTTTGCGGGCCGGGCGTTTTGCGGGGTCTGCTAGAGTTGCTCTAAGAACCAAACCTGCCTCGCAAAGACGCATTGTAGAAGGAAGTGATCCACAGTGTCTTCCTCCTGCTCACAAAGAAAACAGGGTGAAGTTTCATCTTGTAATCCATGTCGAAGTCTCCGGTCCGAGGTCCAGAGCCTATATTAATCGCTAGCCACATGAAAATCTTGCATGAGAGCGGGGCCCAACTCTTCCAGATCGCGACATGGGCCTGAAATCTGATCCCTCCTTCCCAGAGCATCTTATAAGCGGACCCCATTGTGTACTGCCCAATATCAACGTCTTTTTCAAGTGCTCCGCCCCCAGCTAGCCAGCCCCAGGTCAAACCATAAGTAGTAGTACTAGTGTACTGCTACGTGCATGTGGCAGTTGGTTCCATGGTCCTGCATCTCGGTCGGGAGGACGCAACGCTCTCCAATCGGTCGAAATTCTTCATCCATGAAGTTACACCTCGACTGTTTCTACACAATCTCCATGGACCACGACGGGCGTGTTTGGTTGCAGTTTGCAACAGTAGTTGCATTGCATGTCCATCTCCAGCCAGCCTGGTTGATGAAATGCAGCCTCATATGCAGCAGATGCAACCTGTTCGGTTGCCTGCATCGCATGGAGATGCACTTACCCCCTGCTGTTTGGTTGCCGTTTTTGTGCTTAGGGTGTGAGTAGATGCAAACTTCATCTGTTTGATTGCAAACAACGTTTGTGTTCTACTCACCTCATTCAAATGTGGTGGCCTTACCACCACACGTGATCAGCACAACAGCAACAACACAACAGCAAAATCAAACAAAGCAAGCAATGTAATGACAGCAAACTTAACACATCAAGCAAGGAAATGACAGCAAACTACTTAACTACATAACATAAGTCTAGATTAACAGCAGGGGCATCCTCCTTCCTTGCTCCGTGCCAGGGTGCTGCTCCTGGCCAAGATATGAACAAGTTCCCAGCACAAGTCTCGCCACACACCATAAAAGTTCTCCACTAACACCTTAGTTAACTTAACTACATAGCCTGCTCGATGTCACCATGGCAGTTGTGCCTGCTGCAACGAAACCTGCACATGACCGAGGAGTCGTGGTTGTAGATCTAAACCTTCAGTCCGAGTCCTAAGTGCGCACAACAAAGAGGTCACCGGGGACGATCCGGTGGCGGCGGCAGAAGTAGTTCCAGCCCCGGCCAAGCACCATGTGCCCCTCGAAGTTCTGGACCTGCACCCAGAACACGCACCACTTGTTCGCCGACAGCCTGACCACGCGTGGGAGCCGCTTGATGACCAGCCAGGTGTTCATCACCTCCACGAACTTGGGAGGGATGAAGAGCATGGCGAGTTCCTCGTTGTCCTTGATCTGTTGGTAGAAGCGCAGCGGCTCCCTGGCCCCCTCCTTGTGGCCCTGCCTCGGAGATTGTCCCCTTGAATGAGGCACGATCATGAAGGCAATCCTACCAGGCAGGTCCACCGTCCTGAGCCACCTGTTCGTGGGAATGAAATCCTCGGCGCGCTCAGCTCCGGCCACCACCTGAGCTCCTCCTCCCGCCACATCCCAGTCAGTCTTCAATATCTTGTCAGTTAAGATGACAAGTATAAGTGTTAGTGCACAAACTCTTGGCAAAATGGCACCGATCAGAGACATTTTCCCAAGAGCAAATGCCACTGATCAGTGCACAAGCTCTTTGAGAAGATGCCACTTATCAATAGCACTTGTTGTTAGGCAAATGGCATTGATCAATGCCACTGATAAGTGGACTTGCCCAATAGCAAGTGCCATTGATAAGTGGCATTTTCCCAATAGCAAGTGCCATATGGGCAAATGCCACTTATCAATGACACTTGCCGTTGGGTAAATAACACTGATCAGTTGACTTCTTGTTGGGCAAATGACACTGATTAGTGGCATCTTCTTTGCTGCAACTAGCACTCATCACTGCACTATCCTAAACATGGAAACATCTAAAAATAGCAACAGCAAGTGCCAATAGCACCCATGTGCAGCCATGCAGATTTGGCACCATCCTAAAATGGTCCTATTATATGCACGTATAACATTCAATTGGGCAAGTCCACTGATGGCACAAACCCTAGCTTCAACATGTATGTTAGCAACATGAAACATGAACATGATCCTAACATGAACATGCCATCAGTCAACATGATTCTAGCATTCATCAGTTAACATGAACATGCCATCAGTATAACATTCATCAGTCAACATGAACATGATTCTAGCATGATCATAGCTACTAGCATGTAGCACAAATCTTATGACACACAAGCAGTAGCACAAGAAAATTATCATAGCACACACACTGTACAAAACAAGAACAGATCAGCCCGATTGGATTCGGTTGGGATAGCATCCAATCGGATCTGCTAGAATCCTATCTAATCCTATCGAATCCACTAACTACTAGCACATGCCTAAGAAATTAACCCCTAATCTACATCTAGGAGCAAGCATTGAGGGGGTTTGACTCACCGAAGCACGCGCAGCCGCGGCAAACCGAGGCCGGGATGAAAACCCCGACGGGAAGAAGAGAGGTGGCGGAGCAGAGGAGGAGCCGCCCCCGGCGATGGCCTGCGGCATCGACCCCGTGCGGAGCGCCACGCCGGAGGTCAAGAAGGACGGCCCGCCAATAGGAGAAAACCCTTGGACGGGGGTCAAGAAAACCCCCGTGCCCAATGGGTTCCCAAGAAGGGGCGACTCCGTCGACGGTGCCGGTGCCGAGCCCAGGACCACGAGGTCCGGAACCGGCGGCGGAGCAGGAGCAGCTGGCAGCAGATGGGGG
>NW_021205325.1:0-4315 GCF_002162155.2 Triticum dicoccoides
ATTGCAACGGCGAGATCACCACAAACCGGCGATCCCACACCCCTCCACTCCGGCTTAACTCAAGCGACTACTCACAATATCGGTGAACTCCTCTCCCTCCTGCAAGAGCCCATTGCCAGATTTCAGCAAATATAAGCTCAACCGTAGCAAGCACACTACAAATGTTACCGGAATGAAAAACCCTATTGTTCCTTTGCTTTCATAACGTCCAACTAATGAGCATGACAAACGAATCAAAGCCCTTCCTTTGCTCTTTTTGGATCTGCTTGCGTCTACTTGTCCACCAATATTGAAGCCTGTCTTGATGTGAAGGAGTCACGCCTAGATCAATGTCCACCTTGGAGAAGCATAAGAGCAACTCTAGCAGACCCTGCAAAAATACGACCCGCAAAACGCGTTTGCGGGTCAAAAACTTGCGCGGCCGAGCAGAACCCGTATCTAAATCTGCATATTTTGAAAAAATAATTTCGCGGGAGAAACTGCACTAACATAATTCATCACATACTACATAGTTCATCACACGATCAACAAACTACAAGCATAGCTATACTACATACTACATTAAACTAGTACTAGGGGGTTGGATCTGATGACGGCGAGGTCGCGGCAAACTGGACGACGCCGTGGAGGAGCTGGACGCTCAATCCTCCTCGTCGGAGCTGCACAGATCGACGTACTTCTCCGCCTGATCCGCGTGGATGCGGCACCACTCGTCAGCCTTCTCGTTGGCGGCGATGTTGTCGGCGACCGCCTGCCGCCACTGGAGGGCTTCGATCTCCTCGACGTGGCGCCGACGTTCTTCCTCCTTGTGCACGCTCCACTCGGCGATGGCGGCGGCCATGGCATCGAAGTCCGCGACAAAGTCCTCGGGCCCGACGACTCCGCGGCGGCCGAGCGGAGCGGGCTCCTCGGGCTCCTCCTTCACCGGGACGAACGGCGCCGGCGGCTCCGGCTCCTCCTCCTCGCTCGACCACTCCCTCTTCACGGGGAGGAACCCCGCGACGGAGGAGGAGGAGGATCCGCCGTAGGAAGACCTCGCGGAGGAGACGGACGCGCACCAACGGTCGTACTCCTCCGTCTCGCGGCGCTCGAATCTCGCCGGCGGCGACAACCCATGGTTGGTCCACTTCCGGGCGCCGCGCTTCCTCGCGCTATCGGACCGGACGCGCCGCTAGCGCTCCGGGTCGCTCTCACGGCCGGATCTGCCGCCGGAGCCGCATCCTGAGCTCCACATTCGCCCCCACATGGCGGCTGGAGGCGGGGCTGAGGGTCGCCGACGGCGAGAAATTGGGAGAGGGGAAAGGGGAATCGGGTGGCTCGTGGCGGCGGGGGGATAGGGTTTGGACCCGCAAAAGGGTCGCGGAACCGCACTTATAGTGCTCGTGGCGTGCGGTTTGCGGGCTGCGGCAAAAAAAATTGCGGGCCGGGCGAGTATGCATGCTCTGTTCTGGCCGAAAAATTGCCCTGAGCCCGCATACTCGCCGGAATTTTTGCGGGCCGGGCGTTTTGCGGGGTCTGCTAGAGTTGCTCTAAGAACCAAACCTGCCTCGCAAAGACGCATTGTAGAAGGAAGTGATCCACAGTGTCTTCCTCCTGCTCACAAAGAAAACAGGGTGAAGTTTCATCTTGTAATCCATGTCGAAGTCTCCGGTCCGAGGTCCAGAGCCTATATTAATCGCTAGCCACATGAAAATCTTGCATGAGAGCGGGGCCCAACTCTTCCAGATCGCGACATGGGCCTGAAATCTGATCCCTCCTTCCCAGAGCATCTTATAAGCGGACCCCATTGTGTACTGCCCAATATCAACGTCTTTTTCAAGTGCTCCGCCCCCAGCTAGCCAGCCCCAGGTCAAACCATAAGTAGTAGTACTAGTGTACTGCTACGTGCATGTGGCAGTTGGTTCCATGGTCCTGCATCTCGGTCGGGAGGACGCAACGCTCTCCAATCGGTCGAAATTCTTCATCCATGAAGTTACACCTCGACTGTTTCTACACAATCTCCATGGACCACGACGGGCGTGTTTGGTTGCAGTTTGCAACAGTAGTTGCATTGCATGTCCATCTCCAGCCAGCCTGGTTGATGAAATGCAGCCTCATATGCAGCAGATGCAACCTGTTCGGTTGCCTGCATCGCATGGAGATGCACTTACCCCCTGCTGTTTGGTTGCCGTTTTTGTGCTTAGGGTGTGAGTAGATGCAAACTTCATCTGTTTGATTGCAAACAACGTTTGTGTTCTACTCACCTCATTCAAATGTGGTGGCCTTACCACCACACGTGATCAGCACAACAGCAACAACACAACAGCAAAATCAAACAAAGCAAGCAATGTAATGACAGCAAACTTAACACATCAAGCAAGGAAATGACAGCAAACTACTTAACTACATAACATAAGTCTAGATTAACAGCAGGGGCATCCTCCTTCCTTGCTCCGTGCCAGGGTGCTGCTCCTGGCCAAGATATGAACAAGTTCCCAGCACAAGTCTCGCCACACACCATAAAAGTTCTCCACTAACACCTTAGTTAACTTAACTACATAGCCTGCTCGATGTCACCATGGCAGTTGTGCCTGCTGCAACGAAACCTGCACATGACCGAGGAGTCGTGGTTGTAGATCTAAACCTTCAGTCCGAGTCCTAAGTGCGCACAACAAAGAGGTCACCGGGGACGATCCGGTGGCGGCGGCAGAAGTAGTTCCAGCCCCGGCCAAGCACCATGTGCCCCTCGAAGTTCTGGACCTGCACCCAGAACACGCACCACTTGTTCGCCGACAGCCTGACCACGCGTGGGAGCCGCTTGATGACCAGCCAGGTGTTCATCACCTCCACGAACTTGGGAGGGATGAAGAGCATGGCGAGTTCCTCGTTGTCCTTGATCTGTTGGTAGAAGCGCAGCGGCTCCCTGGCCCCCTCCTTGTGGCCCTGCCTCGGAGATTGTCCCCTTGAATGAGGCACGATCATGAAGGCAATCCTACCAGGCAGGTCCACCGTCCTGAGCCACCTGTTCGTGGGAATGAAATCCTCGGCGCGCTCAGCTCCGGCCACCACCTGAGCTCCTCCTCCCGCCACATCCCAGTCAGTCTTCAATATCTTGTCAGTTAAGATGACAAGTATAAGTGTTAGTGCACAAACTCTTGGCAAAATGGCACCGATCAGAGACATTTTCCCAAGAGCAAATGCCACTGATCAGTGCACAAGCTCTTTGAGAAGATGCCACTTATCAATAGCACTTGTTGTTAGGCAAATGGCATTGATCAATGCCACTGATAAGTGGACTTGCCCAATAGCAAGTGCCATTGATAAGTGGCATTTTCCCAATAGCAAGTGCCATATGGGCAAATGCCACTTATCAATGACACTTGCCGTTGGGTAAATAACACTGATCAGTTGACTTCTTGTTGGGCAAATGACACTGATTAGTGGCATCTTCTTTGCTGCAACTAGCACTCATCACTGCACTATCCTAAACATGGAAACATCTAAAAATAGCAACAGCAAGTGCCAATAGCACCCATGTGCAGCCATGCAGATTTGGCACCATCCTAAAATGGTCCTATTATATGCACGTATAACATTCAATTGGGCAAGTCCACTGATGGCACAAACCCTAGCTTCAACATGTATGTTAGCAACATGAAACATGAACATGATCCTAACATGAACATGCCATCAGTCAACATGATTCTAGCATTCATCAGTTAACATGAACATGCCATCAGTATAACATTCATCAGTCAACATGAACATGATTCTAGCATGATCATAGCTACTAGCATGTAGCACAAATCTTATGACACACAAGCAGTAGCACAAGAAAATTATCATAGCACACACACTGTACAAAACAAGAACAGATCAGCCCGATTGGATTCGGTTGGGATAGCATCCAATCGGATCTGCTAGAATCCTATCTAATCCTATCGAATCCACTAACTACTAGCACATGCCTAAGAAATTAACCCCTAATCTACATCTAGGAGCAAGCATTGAGGGGGTTTGACTCACCGAAGCACGCGCAGCCGCGGCAAACCGAGGCCGGGATGAAAACCCCGACGGGAAGAAGAGAGGTGGCGGAGCAGAGGAGGAGCCGCCCCCGGCGATGGCCTGCGGCATCGACCCCGTGCGGAGCGCCACGCCGGAGGTCAAGAAGGACGGCCCGCCAATAGGAGAAAACCCTTGGACGGGGGTCAAGAAAACCCCCGTGCCCAATGGGTTCCCAAGAAGGGGCGACTCCGTCGACGGTGCCGGTGCCGAGCCCAGGACCACGAGGTCCGGAACCGGCGGCGGAGCAGGAGCAGCTGGCAGCAGATGGGGG
>NW_021205326.1:0-1254 GCF_002162155.2 Triticum dicoccoides
AAAAAAAACTGAATAGGTCCGTACAATGCACCAACAGTAAAAAAACCACACATGCTATCTTTTACTGGCAGCTACTTAGATGTATAAAGGAGCTAAAAATTCTCACGGACCTCACGCAGTCGAACATCTTCAAAGCCAATAAAATTAAAAAAAAATCTTGATTTTTTTCTAGGTGGAGCAGATGAGTTTGGGAGCCATTTAGCCGCTCTCATTCTCATAATCCCTATTCTCCCAATGAAACAAGCAGAACTCTTGTAACTCTTAACTGGTCCCATACGTCTTTTCCTTTAAAATGCTCAAGTTGTACGAAATGGCTGCCACTTGGCGGTTTCATTCTTATCTTAATCTAATTTTGAATTCCCTATTTCGCGAGAGTTGGATCCGTCTGGACTAATGGATGAAAGAACAAGAGGGGCCAAATATACAATTTCTTCATGTATGTTTCAAGGGAGACGAGCTGTATCATTTTGATTTTGATGGGCTGAATTTTTGTTTGTGCAATTAGTATTTTGTTTGGAAGGTAAAAGATGAGTAGGACTGTATGGTCATAATAGCTAACCCATGTGTATCATCTAATCCATGTATCTCTACTCCTAATGTCTCAATTGATAGTCTTCGCGGTTAACTTTTGTCCCACCACTTTCGTCCGGGTTTTTTTTGCTGGTTTTTTTATCCCCTCCTCCACCCCACCCCACGCACGCAGCCAAAAACACCCCGCAAAAAACCGCTCCTATAGGACACAAATCCGCCGTCCTCTCGTGCGATCTCGCTGCCGCCGCCCTCCGATCCGCCCTTCCTTGTTTCCCGAGGATACGCACCCGCATTCGCCGATGCCGATCCGGGCAGACACGGCCGTCGTGGATCACGAGGACACCGCCACCACCGGCGCCTCGGATACGTCGCCCGTCGTGGATCAGGATCCTCAGGACGCCGCCGCCGCCGCGGATCCACTGCCACGCACAGCTCGGGCCCGAGCCGCGATGGGCTCGACTATGGCCGCTGCCGCGTGCGCCCTTCGTCTCCAGGCTCGGCGAGCCCCGCCGCCAGCCACCCCCAACCCACATCGGTGTCAAGCTATCTCCTTGGTGTTGTTATCCTCGATAGGCTAATGACTCGAGGCATGCTGCTAGCACAATTACAGAAGGCCATACAGTCAGCGGCAAAGTTCACGCCGTCGCTAATGATTGACTGCTGAGGATCTCCATTCGGGGGTACGTATTCCTCTCTCTCTCTCTCTCTCTCTCTCTCTCTCTC
>NW_021205327.1:0-1026 GCF_002162155.2 Triticum dicoccoides
AAATGCTACAGAGCTCCCACTCACTTTCTTGTAAACGCAGGCTTCTCCATAAGTCTGTGTAAACCCAAACGCTTTGATCATCTCATCAAAGCGAATGTTCCAACTCCGAGATGCTTGCACCAGCCCATAAATCGAGCGTTGGAGCTTGCACACTTTGTCAGCATTCTTAGGATCGACAAAACCTTCCGGCTGCATCATATACAATTCTTCCTTAAGGAAACCATTAAGGAATGCTGTTTTGACGTCCATTTGCCATATTTCGTAATCATAGAATGCGGCAATTGCTAACATGATTCGGACGGACTTCAGCTTCGCTACCGGTGAGAAAGTCTCATCGTAGTCAACCCCTTGAACTTGTCGATAACCCTTAGCGACAAGCCGAGCTTTATAGATGGTCACATTACCATCCGCGTCTGTCTTCCTCTTAAAGATCCATTTATTTTCTATGGCTCGCCGCTCAACGGGCAAGTCAGTCAAAGTCCATACTTTCTTTTCATACATGGATCCTATCTCGGATTTCATGGCTTCTAGCCATTTGTCGGAATCTGGGCCCGCCATCGCTTCTTCATAGTTCGAAGGTTCACCATTGTCTAACAGCATGATTTCCAAGACAGGGTTGCCGTACCACTCTGGTGCGGAACGTGTCCTTGTGGACCTTCGAATTTCAGTAGGGGCTTGATCAGAAGTATCTTGATCATTTTCATTAACTTCCTCTCTAGTCGGTGCAGGCACCTCAGGAACATTTTCTTGAGTTGCGCCATTTTCCGGTTCAAGAGGTAATACTTCATCAAGCTCTACTTTCCTCCCACTTACTTCTTTCGAGAGAAACTCTTTCTCCAGAAAGGACCCATTCTTGGCAACAAAGATCTTGCCTTCGGATCTGAGGTAGAAGGTGTACCCAATAGTTTCTTTTGGGTATCCTATGAAGACGCATTTTTCCGACTTGGGTTCGAGCTTTTCAGGTTGAAGTTTCTTGACATAAGCATCGCATCCCCAAACTTTTAGAAACGACAGCTTAGGTTTCTT
>NW_021205328.1:0-1329 GCF_002162155.2 Triticum dicoccoides
CGGTTCATGCCACCAACCGGGACTAAAGGGTTAATCACAACATTTCTGAGTTTAGTCCCACCTCGCCAAGCGAAGGGGAATCAAACCAGTTTATAAGCCCCTCCCTCTCTGCCATGTTGAGCTCCTCTCAAAATGAAAATAGATGCCCTTATACAGGGAATTTAACCTAAATTCATATTGAATTTCTCCGAAGTTAGTAGAAATTTATTATGAATTTAGGTTGAATTTTCTCTATAAGCGCATCTATGCTCATTTCTGAGTAGTTTTTTATATAGTTTTTTATCTGAATTGTAATCAGTCATTAAAAATAAGCATCTATGCTCATTTTTTAGTAAAGTTAATCACAACTATTTTTTCTTCTATTTACTTCTGAATTGTAATAAGTCATTAAAAATAAGCATCTATGCTCATTTTTTAGTAAAGTTAATCACAACTATTTTTTCTTCTATTTATTTCTGAATTGTAATAAGTCATTAAAAATAAGCATCTATGCTCATTTTTTAGTAAAGTTAATCACAACTATTTTTTCTTCTATTTATTTTTGAATTGTAATAAGTCATTAAAAATAAGCATCTATGCTCATTTTTTATTAAAGTTAATCACAACTATTTTTTCTTCTATTTATTTCTGAGTAGTTTTTTATATAGTTTTTTTTTCTTTTCTGCTATATTTATTTTTTTCTTTTTATTTCTATGTGGTATTAAGTCATTAAAAATAAAAAAGAGGCGCAATACTAGTTAATTCGCTTCAAGCCTTTCAGAATACTGTAAACTGCACTGCACATAGCTTCGTGCAGTCTACCCTATTCCTCAAGGCTAGAAGTGAACCAACGTGAGCATTGAGCCTCTTCTTCATCGTCTCTGCACTCAGGGCTTATAAACAGCTGTGAGTGCCTCTCGGTTGGCGAGGTGGGACTAAAAAATAGCTGCATAAAATAAATAAGTAAAGAAAAAAAATGCCTCCTACTAGGCCCCCACCATGGGCCAGGATTCAGGCCCGCAGGTGGCCCATTTAGGACCATCAGGAAAAGCAGTAGTAAGTAGGCCCGTAAGCCTGCAGTGGAGAGGAGCTCGAGAGGGGAGCGACAGTGGGGCTTATAAACCACTACGCGCCCCTCTCAGCTAGCGAGGTGGGACTAAACTTTTGTGCCGCATCGTGCCAGCACACGGCCATTGGTCCCGGTTCGTGGCTCCAACCGGGACCAATGCCCACCCTTTAGTCCCGGTTGGCGGCACCAACCGGGACCAAAGCCCTCTGCTTCCCGCCCTTTGGGCTGCTGAAAAGACGCCTTTGGTCCCGGTTGGTGCTACCAACCGGGA
The DNA here is from genome assembly GCF_002162155.2 of Triticum dicoccoides. Classification (NCBI taxonomy): domain Eukaryota; kingdom Viridiplantae; phylum Streptophyta; class Magnoliopsida; order Poales; family Poaceae; genus Triticum; species Triticum dicoccoides. The sequence goes on from NW_021205328.1 coordinate 1,320, forward strand.
CTAAAGGGTG
>NW_021205329.1:0-2295 GCF_002162155.2 Triticum dicoccoides
GATGAGCTACTTCCCAAATTGAGAGAAGCAACAACTACCTCATCAAGTTCTACTTTTCTCCCACTCACTTCTTTCGAGAGAAACTCCTTCTCTAGAAAGGTTCCGTTTTTACCAACAAAGATCTTGCCTTCAGATCTGTCGTACAAGGTGTACCCAATTGTTTCTTTAAGGTATCCTATGAAGACACACTTCTCCGATTTGGGCTCGAGCTTATCAGGGTGAAGCCTTTTGACATAAGCATCGCATCCCCAAACTTTAAGAAATGAAAGCTTAGGTTTGTAAACAAACCATAGTTCATACGGTGTTGTTGTTGGAAATATGCCCTAGAGGCAATAATAAAAATGGTTATTATTATATTACCTTGTTCATGATAATTGTCTATTTTTCACGCTATAACTGTATTAACTGGAAACCGTAATACATGTGTGAATACATAGACCACAACATGTCCCTAGTGAGCCTCTAGTTGACTAGCTCGTTGATCAATAGATGGTTATGGTTTCCTGACCATGGACATTGGATGTCATTGATAACGGGATCACATCATTAGGAGAATGATGTGATGGACAAGACCCAATCCTAAGCATAGCACAAGATCGTGTAATTTGTTGGCTATGAGCTTTTCTAATATCAAGTATCATTTCCTTAGACCATGAGATTGTGAAACTCCTGAATACCGTAGGAATGCTTTGGGTGTACCAAACGTCACAACGTAACTGGGTGGCTATAAAGGTGCACTACAGGTATCTCCGAAAGTGTCTGTCAGGTTGGCACGAATCGAGACTGGGATTTGTCACTCCGTATGACGGAGAGGTATCTCTGGGCCCACTCGCTAATGCATCATCATAATGATCTCAATGTGACTAAGGAGTTAGTCATGGGATCATGCATTACAGAACAAGTAAAGAGACTTGCCGGTAACGAGATTGAACGAGGTATTGGGATACCGACGATCGAATCTCGGGCATGTAACATACCGGTGGACAAAGGGAATTGTATAAGGGATTGATTAAATCCCCGACATCGTGGTTCATTCGATGAGATCATCGTGAAACATGTGGGAGCCAACATGGGTATCCGGATCCCACTGTTGCTTATTGGCTGGAGAGGTATCTCTGTCATGTCTGCATGGTTCCCGAACCCGTAGGGTCTACACACTTAAGGTTCGGTGACACTAGAGTTGTTATGGAAAATTGTATGTGGTTACCAAAGGTTGTTTAGAGTCCCAAATGAGATCCCGAAAGTCACGAGGAGTTCTGGAATGCTCCGGAGGTGAAGATTCATATATGGGAAGTCCAGTTTCACTCGCCGGAATGGTTTTGGGGGTTATCGGTATTGTACCGGGACCACTGAATGGTGTATGGAGGTCCACCGGGTGGGGCCACCTGCCTCATGGGACTTAATGGACTGAATATGGGAAGGAACCAGCCCCCTAGTGGGCTGGTGCGCCCCCCAAGGGCCCAAGGCGCCTAGGGTTTGGAAACCATAGGGGAGGGGGGCGCCTCCACCTTGCTTTGGGGGGCAAGTCTCCCCCTCCTGGCCGCCGCCCCCTCTAGATGGGATCTAGAGGGGCCGACCCCCTCTCCCCTTCACCCTATAAATAGAGGGGGGTGGGAGGGCTGCGGTACCCCTTCCCTTGGCCAGCCCCTCCCTCCCCAACACCTCCTCCTCCTCCATAAGCTCCACCACCACGCCGCCGTGCTGCCGGAGGTGTCCCTCAACTTCTCCTCTCCCCTTGCTCGATAAATAAGGAGGAGACGTCCCCGGGATGTATGTGTGTTGAACGTGGAGGCAACATCCATTCGTCACTAGATCGGATTTTCCGCGATTTGAATCGCCGCGAGTATGACTCCATCATCTGCGTTCTTGTAACGCTTTCGCTTAGCGATCTTCAAAGGTATGAAGATGCACTCCCTCTCTCTCTCATTTCTAGAATCTCCTAGATTGATCGTGGTGATACGTAGGAAAATTTTGAATTATTGCTACGTTCCCCAACAGTGGTATCATGAGCTAGGTCTATGCATAGATTCTATGCACGAGTAGAACACAAAGTAGTTGTGGGCGATGATTTGTTCAATTTGCTTACTATTACTAGTCTTATCTTGATTCAGCGACATTGTGGGATGAAGCGGCCCGGACCGACCTTACACGTACGCTCACGTGAGACAGGTTCCACTGACTGACCTGCACTTGTTGCATAAGGTGGCTAGCAGGTGTCTGTCTCTCCCACTTTAGTCGGATCGGATTCGATGAAAAGGGTCCTTATGAAGGGTAAATAGCAATTGGCATATCACC
>NW_021205330.1:0-617 GCF_002162155.2 Triticum dicoccoides
CGGTTTGTATGTGTGTCGCACAAAAAAATGCAATGCAAAACAAAAACTTGCGGGTCGAAATGCAATGCAAAAAATGATGTTTCTGTTACTTTTGAGATGGCATGCTATTTTCAAAATGATGTTTTTTTTAATTTGATAAACAGTATATAATAAAAAACATGCTATCTTTTAAAAAGCGTAATTAAAAAAATGATGTTTTCAAAATCAGCATGCTGCTTTCAAAACAACATATTTAAAAAAGCATGTAATTTTTTAAATCAGTTTAAAAACAGTGTTATATTTTTAAAAAAAGCGTTATATTTTTAAAAACAACGTTATATTTTTAGAATGAGGCTGTTATTTTGAAATCAGCATGCTATTTTTAAAAACAACATATTCAAAAGAACATGATTTTTTTAAATCAGCATGCTATTTTAAAAGTAGCATATTGAAAAGAGCATTATATATTTAAAATAAGCATGCTATTTTTAGCTATTTTTAAAATTAGCATGATATTTTTGAAAATAGCATGCTATTTTGAAAGTAGCATATTGAAAAGGGCATTATATTTTTAAAAGTATCATGCTATTTTTAAAATTAGCATGATATTTTTGAAATCAACATGTTATTTTAGAAGT
>NW_021205331.1:0-2295 GCF_002162155.2 Triticum dicoccoides
GATGAGCTACTTCCCAAATTGAGAGAAGCAACAACTACCTCATCAAGTTCTACTTTTCTCCCACTCACTTCTTTCGAGAGAAACTCCTTCTCTAGAAAGGTTCCGTTTTTACCAACAAAGATCTTGCCTTCAGATCTGTCGTACAAGGTGTACCCAATTGTTTCTTTAAGGTATCCTATGAAGACACACTTCTCCGATTTGGGCTCGAGCTTATCAGGGTGAAGCCTTTTGACATAAGCATCGCATCCCCAAACTTTAAGAAATGAAAGCTTAGGTTTGTAAACAAACCATAGTTCATACGGTGTTGTTGTTGGAAATATGCCCTAGAGGCAATAATAAAAATGGTTATTATTATATTACCTTGTTCATGATAATTGTCTATTTTTCACGCTATAACTGTATTAACTGGAAACCGTAATACATGTGTGAATACATAGACCACAACATGTCCCTAGTGAGCCTCTAGTTGACTAGCTCGTTGATCAATAGATGGTTATGGTTTCCTGACCATGGACATTGGATGTCATTGATAACGGGATCACATCATTAGGAGAATGATGTGATGGACAAGACCCAATCCTAAGCATAGCACAAGATCGTGTAATTTGTTGGCTATGAGCTTTTCTAATATCAAGTATCATTTCCTTAGACCATGAGATTGTGAAACTCCTGAATACCGTAGGAATGCTTTGGGTGTACCAAACGTCACAACGTAACTGGGTGGCTATAAAGGTGCACTACAGGTATCTCCGAAAGTGTCTGTCAGGTTGGCACGAATCGAGACTGGGATTTGTCACTCCGTATGACGGAGAGGTATCTCTGGGCCCACTCGCTAATGCATCATCATAATGATCTCAATGTGACTAAGGAGTTAGTCATGGGATCATGCATTACAGAACAAGTAAAGAGACTTGCCGTTAACGAGATTGAACGAGGTATTGGGATACCGACGATCGAATCTCGGGCATGTAACATACCGGTGGACAAAGGGAATTGTATAAGGGATTGATTAAATCCCCGACATCGTGGTTCATTCGATGAGATCATCGTGGAACATGTGGGAGCCAACATGGGTATCCGGATCCCACTGTTGCTTATTGGCTGGAGAGGTATCTCTGTCATGTCTGCATGGTTCCCGAACCCGTAGGGTCTACACACTTAAGGTTCGGTGACACTAGAGTTGTTATGGAAAATTGTATGTGGTTACCAAAGGTTGTTTAGAGTCCCAAATGAGATCCCGAAAGTCACGAGGAGTTCTGGAATGCTCCGGAGGTGAAGATTCATATATGGGAAGTCCAGTTTCACTCGCCGGAATGGTTTTGGGGGTTATCGGTATTGTACCGGGACCACTGAATGGTGTATGGAGGTCCACCGGGTGGGGCCACCTGCCTCATGGGACTTAATGGACTGAATATGGGAAGGAACCAGCCCCCTAGTGGGCTGGTGCGCCCCCCAAGGGCCCAAGGCGCCTAGGGTTTGGAAACCATAGGGGAGGGGGGCGCCTCCACCTTGCTTTGGGGGGCAAGTCTCCCCCTCCTGGCCGCCGCCCCCTCTAGATGGGATCTAGAGGGGCCGACCCCCTCTCCCCTTCACCCTATAAATAGAGGGGGGTGGGAGGGCTGCGGTACCCCTTCCCTTGGCCAGCCCCTCCCTCCCCAACACCTCCTCCTCCTCCATAAGCTCCACCACCACGCCGCCGTGCTGCCGGAGGTGTCCCTCAACTTCTCCTCTCCCCTTGCTCGATAAATAAGGAGGAGACGTCCCCGGGATGTATGTGTGTTGAACGTGGAGGCAACATCCATTCGTCACTAGATCGGATTTTCCGCGATTTGAATCGCCGCGAGTATGACTCCATCATCTGCGTTCTTGTAACGCTTTCGCTTAGCGATCTTCAAAGGTATGAAGATGCACTCCCTCTCTCTCTCATTTCTAGAATCTCCTAGATTGATCGTGGTGATACGTAGGAAAATTTTGAATTATTGCTACGTTCCCCAACAGTGGTATCATGAGCTAGGTCTATGCATAGATTCTATGCACGAGTAGAACACAAAGTAGTTGTGGGCGATGATTTGTTCAATTTGCTTACTATTACTAGTCTTATCTTGATTCAGCGACATTGTGGGATGAAGCGGCCCGGACCGACCTTACACGTACGCTCACGTGAGACAGGTTCCACTGACTGACCTGCACTTGTTGCATAAGGTGGCTAGCAGGTGTCTGTCTCTCCCACTTTAGTCGGATCGGATTCGATGAAAAGGGTCCTTATGAAGGGTAAATAGCAATTGGCATATCACC
>NW_021205332.1:0-1978 GCF_002162155.2 Triticum dicoccoides
CTGCATAACCCTATAGCGTTTGACCACGGGATCTAGCCCTTTGACTTTGCACGGACGGGCTTTGACCAATGGACCTCCCCGCCCGGTTGTGTTAGGTCAGCCCATAGAACACTTTGGAGCAACAACCGGGCCAGACCCACAGCAAGATCCCCTCCGTGTAGACCCGACGCGTCCGTTTGCCCACTCCAGGTGCCGCCGGCGGCGAAGTCCGTGATGGGGGGCACACCCCGGATATGCGTGCCGGGCCTTTGCAACCGCCACAACACTTCCAGACTTGTGAGAGGCTGCCTACACAAGATTTGGCGGCATGCTAGCCCCCGTAGGCTGCCGGCCACAGCCGTAGACGCAAGAAGGGCAATCCGCGTAGAGGGATTTTTTCGGATACTTCTCCATCACCAAAAATTATGAAAAAAATAAAATCGTTCCTATAGCACATGTGCCCACGTCGTGCAAAAAAACTCATGATTTTATCGTGTTCCGAGTGTTTAATAATATTCACGCCGCATCGTTACCGCAGAACGTCTACTACCGTGTCATCGCCGTCCGTGAGGAGGGGCCACGCCCCCGAGACGCGTGCCGCCTCTTCGGACATGCCACCACACCACCCGCATGTATGAGGGCGCGGTGCGACGCTCCAGTGGCATTGCTACCCCCCCCAAGGGCCCCCGTCCCGCCTAACCCTATAGTGTTTGACCACGAGATCTAGCCCTTTGACTTTCCACGGACGGGGTTAGTCAGCGTTCCTCCCCGCCCGGTTGTGTTAGGTCAGCCCATAGGAACACTTTGGAGCAACAACCGGGCCAGACCCATAGCAAGATCCCCTCCGTGTAGACCTGACACGTTCGTTTCCCCCCTCCAGGTGCCGGCGGCGACGCCGTCCGCGAGGGGGGGGCACACCCCGGACACGCGTGCTGGGCGTTTGCAACCGTCACAACACTTCCAGACTTGTGAGAGGCCGCCTACGCAAGATTTGGCGGCATGCTAGCCCCCGTAGGCCGCCGGCCACAGCCGTAGACACGCGAAGGGCAATCCGCGTAGAGGGAATTTTTCGGATACTTCTCCATCACCAAAAATTATGAAAAAATACCATCGTTCCTATAGCACATGTGCCCACATCGTGCAAAAAAACTCATGATTTTATCGCGCTCGAAGTATTTAATAATATTCATGCCGCATCGTTACCGCAGAACGTCTACTACCGTGTCATCGCCATCCGTGAGGGGGGGGCACGCCCCGGAGACGTGTGCCGCCTCTTCGGACATGCCACCACACCACCGCGCATGTATGAGGGCCCGGTGCGACGCTCCGGTGGCATTGCTACCCCCAGGGCCCCCGTCCCACCTAACCCTGTAGCATTTGACCACGGGATCTAGCCCTTTGACTTTGCACGAACGGGCTTTGACCAGCGGACCTCCCCGCCCGGTTGTGTTAGGTCAGCCCATAGGAACACTTTGGAGCAACAACCGGGCCAGACCCAGAGTAAGATCCCCTCCGTGTAGACCCGACGCGTCCGTTTCCCCCCTCCAGGTGCCGGCGGCGGCGCCGTCCGTGAGGGGGGGCACACCCCGGACACGCGTGCCGGGCGTTTGCAATCGTCAAAACACTTCCAGACTTGTGAGAGGCCGCCTACGCAAGATTTGGCAGCATGCTAGCCCCCGTAGGCCGCCGGCCACAGCCGTAGACACGCGAAGGGCAATCCGCGTAGAGGGAATTTTTCGGATACTTCTCCATCACCAAAAATTATGAAAAAACACCATCGTTCCTATAGCACATGTGCCCACGCCGTGCAAAATAAAAACTCATGATTTTATCGCGCTCCGAGTATTTAACAATATTCACACCGCATCGTTACCGCAGAACGTCTACTACCGTGTCATCGCCGTCCGTGAGGGGGGGCCATGCCCCGGAGACGCGTGCCGCCTCTTCGGACATGCCACGACACCACCCCGCATGTATGAGGGCCCGGTGTGATGCTCCA
>NW_021205333.1:0-1651 GCF_002162155.2 Triticum dicoccoides
CCCTGTTTTCTACTAGTGCTACATCTGTTCTGGTTTATAGGTTCCCATTGTATTTGTTACCAAATATTGACCATAGATTTAAATAACAAAATGTTCATGCATGTCACTAGAGATTATATCATTAGAAACTACGTTCAAAGACGAATACAATGATATAATTTTTGTTGACGTGCATTAACATTTTGTTAGTTAAATTTTTGGTCAAAATTTGGCACAGATTACAAAGGAGACTAATAAACCAGGACAGAGGTAGTATATTGCATTTCATGGTATCTAATTGGATTATTCTTTCCTCCATTAATTTTTTGTTAATATATACACATCATTTGTTTTTTTGAAACCACTTATATACCAGTACTACTATTCAACTAATGTGAAAAAGTTTTGTTATCGACTAGCACTGACAAGCAGACTGAAACATCGCTGAGTAACATTGGAAATTTTATGCGAACCAAACTGTGGTTGGATGGTTAGAGGGACAGTGGTATCCCCAGCCCATCAGAATTCAAATCCTGGTGCTCGCATTTATTCCTGAATTTATTTCAGGATTTTTGGTGACGCGCATTCAGTGGAAGGAGAGTTTCCCGTCGATGACGAGGTGCTTACGGTGACTTCGTAAATTTCAAGATGATATGCCGGCTCAGTCTCTCGGAGGTGCTCATAGGGGTAAGTTGTTCGGGTATGCATTTATAGGATGAGTGTATGCACGTGTATATGAGCGCTTGCGTCTGTACTATGTTAAAAAAAATTGGAAATTTATTATTATTGAAAGCAAATTTCTTTGGGGTCCAGATCTAGAGCATGCAGCACGCGGGTATAGTGGCCAACTGGTACACGTTAGGGATCCACATTGTCAATGCATGCGCGTGACGCGGTCTGCTCTTTCCCTAACAGTTAGTAGTGTCACAGCACATCTAGTGGCGCTAGTTCAGATACTTTATATACAGCCATAAAGGATCTGGGGTAGCAAATATTCACTCGAAACCAATTTTCTAATTGTTTCAGTCATAATCGATTTTAACTGCACACGGGTATGTAAACTTCTCTGTAAGCAAGGAAAAATAGCACACAAAGCTATAACAGATGGTAATCCTAAATTCGGTAGCACAATGCCTACTTGTGTAAGCAGAGCACTACGGAGTAGGAGCACCTAATTACTCTCTCCGTCCGAAAGTACTTGTTGAAGTAATGAATGTATCTAGACATATTGTAGTTCTAGATACATCCAATTTTATCCATTTCCGTGACAAGTAATTCCGGACGGAGGGAATACATCACAAAGCATCCCCAACTCCTTCCTTGCATGTGCCTCAGCTCGCTGCATCAAGTGGATGTTCTAAAAATCAAGTAAAACACAGACTTGTTCTGGTTATCTATAATTGTGCCCAACGCAAGCTCAGCTCGAGCATTTGTTTATACACGCATGCCACTTCTTGTTTCCCTAGTTTAATGCTCCAATTACTAACCAGAAAACTTGGCATAGCTCTCTTCTTTTTGCTGGTGAAAACTTGGCATAACTCAGCTATACATAGCAACGCTAATAATATTTTCTTGATTGAAACATGACGCTGCCAATAATAAATGCTTGGTAATCCTTCGTCCAGTATTTGAGCATGTAAGAGCATCTAAAACCATGATTGCCTAATTTGGG
>NW_021205334.1:0-830 GCF_002162155.2 Triticum dicoccoides
AACACAATTAATTAAGTTAATTAATTCTTTAATTAATTAATTAATTAATTAATTAATTTTTATTATTAATTATTATTTTTAATTCTCTTTTTTTAACATTTTTGTTCTGGGCATGGGCCCCGTTCGTCATAGGCCCTAGGGGCCTTTGCGGGCGTGCGGGTAGCGGGTGCAGCCCGAATGGGCGATGGCCCTCGCAGGGGCGCACCCGACGGGGCGGCTGGCGGGCGCGGGCGCCGGTGCACCGGCGAGCGGGCGACGTGGCAAGGCAAAGGCGGCCGGCGCAAGAAGCAGGCGCCGGCAGGGGTGAGTGGGGCGAGTAGCGAGGGGACGAGGCCGCGGTGGGGCGCGCGGGCACATCAGAGAGGCAGGCGGAGGTGCAGCACCACGGGGACCGGACGCGGTGTGCGCGGCGATGTGCGCATGCGCGCGAGCAAGGGCAGGGGGGTCGCGCTGGCCGGCGGGGGCGGGGCACGACGGCGAAGCGTGGTGAGCAGAGAAAGGGAGGAGGGGAGGTGGCGGCTCACAGGGGACCGTAGGGTTCGAGGCAACGGGGCTTGGGGCGGAGGACGGAGACGACGGTGTCGTAGTCGGGGAGGCAGTCTGGTGGGGAGGCGTGGTCGAGGTGGCGCCTAGCGCCGGCGATGATGACGGGCAGCGTCGTGCTTGGCGATGCGTCAGCGGGGGAGGGTTCTGGCGCAGGAATGGCGACAGAGGTGGGTGTAGGGGAGGGAGAGGCGATCTCGAGGGAGGAGCAGGGCATGGCTGGCGGGAGGCGCTGCGCGGTCGAGCGGGATCAGGGGCGACGGGGGCGCGCGGTTTGTTTCCCCTTC
>NW_021205335.1:0-960 GCF_002162155.2 Triticum dicoccoides
AGTAAATAGATGAAACCCACTAGCATGAGTAGGAGTTGTTTGAGCCCTGTTGTGCCTACTCATTCTTGCTTGTTTGTCATGCCTGCTACTGCTTAGAGTTGAGTCAGGTCTGATTCATCAGGGATGAATCAGAGGTGTGTGAACATGTCCTACTGTGTGTGAGCTAAGTGGTGAACACGATTTGGTAAAGGTAGCGGTGAGAGGCCATGTAGGAGTACATGGTGGGTTGTCTCATTGAAGCCGTCCGTAGGAACTGAGTTCTGTGTTTGTGATCCATGATTCAGCTACTACCATACATTGGGCCCTGAAATATGACCCCGCTCGACTTCTTATCCACCCTTGTCCTCTGTCCAGGAGTTGCAAGTAGTTTCTGGTGTTTGTAGTATGCTGGAGGCCGTGGACAGCGCTGACCGTAGGGGTGGGCTGTGATGCGGTAGGTACGTGGCACGGTGTACCGGATGCCCGTTTGGTATCTCGGGAACCCTGTTCACATCGTTTGGGGCTATGAGCGAAACTCCGGCCGGATCTCCTCATGGATGGAACCCGAATAGGCGATAAACCTGGACTAGAGACTTGAGTGTTTAGGTAGGTCGTGGTCTACACCCACGTCGGCTTTCACTTGAAGTCTGCCGAGCACATGTCGTGTGCAGACGCTAAGTGGTGGAAACATGTATGAAGAAGTACACCCCTGCAGGGTTAACATCATCTATTCGAATAGCCGTGTCCGCGGAAAAGGACTTCTGGGTTGCTTATATCAGTTCATAGACAAGTGAAAGTGGATACTTTAAAATGCGCAAGATAAGCGTGAGTGCTATGGATGGCGTTCTCGTAGGGAGACGGGAGCGGATCCATAGTGGTGTATTGATATGGTGAATATGTGGACTCGTGTGCGCCACCTCAAAAGAGTCGCTTGCAGTCGTAGTTTAGGATAGCCACCGAGTCAAAGCTGGCTTGCTGCAG
>NW_021205336.1:0-1109 GCF_002162155.2 Triticum dicoccoides
CTCTCTCTCATTCCTGAGCCGTGTAGCCACCGCACGAGGATCACACGCCCGCACCGCCGCGGATCTCGTCGCCGACGTGCTTCCGGCCACACTCCGGCCACAAGATGGTGTCCATCTTACTCACCGAGTCCCGCAGCACCTAGCTAGCCACTCCACGAGCCTCACCGACCCCTCTAGCGCCAAGTTCATCTTCGACCGAACCCCGGTGGCCGCCAAAGTCGTCGCCGGCGCCAACTCCGGCCACCCCGACCCCAACGGACTCCGCCAAGAGCTGCGGTTTGTCCTCAGCTCCACTCCGGTGGTCTCCGCGGCCCATTTGGTGGCCGAAATGGCCAAAACCACTCCCGCCGCCGCGTCGGGCTCGCCGGCGGCTAAACGCCGGCGTCGCTGGCTTTGACTTTGACCACGGGTGGGCCCTGGTTGACTCCCTGAATCAATGACAGGTGGGGCCCAGCCCTGTTAATTAAACAGGATTAGTTTTAATTAAATTTTAATTAAAATAATCACCCTGACATGCGGGACCCACTGTCAGGTTTGACTCAGACCTGTTCCGTTGACCTACTGACGTCACACTGACGTCAGGCTGACGCAGTAATTGATTTTCTGGATTTAATTTAAATCAGGAAATCCTAGAATATATTTTAAACTTCAAAAATTCATAACTTTTATTCTGTAACTCCAAATTGGACAAATTATATATGAAAAATGATCAGAAAAATCCAATCTATCCATATGTACTATTTTCATGCATGATCAAACAAGTTAAATTGATGTTTTAAGCAGAACAAGGAAAAGCACTTTAAAAGGCCATGTTTGAGTTTGAAATTTGAATCTTTGATTCAAATTTGTTCAAACCCTTCTGGTTTTAGTTGCATTAGCCCAACACACTCATATTGCCATGTTTCATGCATGCATCATATTGTTGCACATTGTTTGGTGATGGTTGTGTATCGATGTCCTTTGCGACAGGTTCTGCCTCCGAGGAGTACCGTGATTACCCTAACGAAGAACCGTATCAGTGCATCGAACCATCAGGCAAGCAACCAACCATTTGATCATATCGATACAATCCCATGTTCTCGCTCCTGCTCTCTTTTACTGCATTAAGA
>NW_021205337.1:0-2038 GCF_002162155.2 Triticum dicoccoides
TTATTATCTGACAGTACAGTACAGATTGCATTTTTCAAAGTTAAGGCAGCAGTGTCATTAACATGAACTAGATCAAGGAAACGCTCAATTATTTCTGCTTCTTTGTTGGCAAACCGAAGAACAACTGCCATTTGTTCTTTTTTTGATTCATCCCGAGCTTCATCAACCATTATACAGAACTTGGCATTACCTATTTCTTCTCTAATTGCCTTTTGCACTTCTAGAGCAAGTATGCCAACAATCTCTTTCTGAACTTCTCCGGATGTATACTTTGCATTACCTGGGGCATTTTCCAGAACAACTCCTGCGACATCCTTATTGTACGATGCAAGAATCTTAAGCATTTCAAGAAAAATCCCTTGGTTCTTAGACCCCGCAGATTCATCATGACCTCTAAAAGAACAAGCTTGGAATATCAGCCACCTATGGGACAAAGTGACTAGATGTTAGATACCAAAACATCAAGTCGGGCCAAATTTTAGTGGTGTAAAAAACTTGCTTACCTCATGACATCGATGGCAGTCTTAAGCCTCAATCTCGCAGCAGTAGCTACTTTCTCATTTTTCTTTTCCATCACCTTGTCGATATGGGCCATACTGGTCTTGAGATCTTCATAGCACCGAGCTGAATAGTTGTGAGCAGAGTTCGGGCCCCCAACATGAGTTAAAAAAGCACACGCTTTTCCATCGTTAACCTTTTTCCAGTTTCGAAAACCCTTGACGGAGAATGTATCAGACCCACATCTCCCAACAGGTTTTTTTGAGAAAAGAAAGCACGGCAAACAATATGCGCTGTCAGTGTGTGTTGAATACTCAAGCCACCAGAAATTTGTGTACCAATCTTTTTGAAATCGACGACGGTGTTTAGACTTTTCATCAAATGGGTATTCTTCCAACTCTGGTCGATATGCTCCCTTGGATATATAAAAATGCCGAGCATCATCTTGCTTGTCCGGTGGGAGCTCCCAAATCTGACAACGTTTACCAGGGTCTCTCTGATAAGGTGTGGTTATAACTTCTGCTTGTTCTGCAACATTTACAATGTCCGGCATATCCTGATCAGAAGTGTTAACTGGACTCGGATTTGTATCTTGCACATCCGCCTCAATAACGATTTCAGTAGGTTGAGAACTTGAAGCAATTGGCTTAAAAAAAGCATTAATCTTAGTGGTGTTTGGCCCTGCTTTTCTCTTCATAGCTGCTGCCTGCGGATTGGAACGGAGTCATGGAGAATTAACATACTGTATAACAGTACAAGTTTGACATAATCACATAAAAAATTGCATCAGAGATAGGAACTAATACAAGATAATAGATAATTGGCATCACAAAAAGAATAACTAATATTCAGTCCCTGCACTGCACACAGTACAACACTAAAACTATCATGATAATTCTGGACATGTGAAAGATGGAAATTGGGAACTCTTCATTGAATCATAGAGTGTAAAGTCACAAATTACACAACCAAATTACCAAAAGAAAAGAAAATCTGGAGCATCAATTCAAGTATTCGACACTGAATGTCTGAATCACTGATACAAAAGTTGAGAATAGGTGGATGAGAATCTGACTTGCTCGTTCATTGGTTGAAGCGGGAAGAACTTGACAAGTGCAGCAGCCAAAAATACCTGAATATGTGAATCAAATCGTCTGATCGCGAACTCAAGAGCAGCAGGCCTACGTCCTGGGAGCAGCCGAGCAGAGGCAGAGGCGCAGCCGCGCAGAGCAAGAGGCGAGGCAACTGGGCGTCGGCGAGAAGCAGCCAAGCAGGACAGGCGAGAAGGAGGCGAGGCGACTGGGCGAGAAGGGCAAGAGACGAACAGAGTACAGACTACAGATACAGAGGCGAGGGCGTCGAAAACTGGAACGGCGGCGGCGACTAATCCCATGTAATTATGATGGAAGCTAGCCAGCTAGGGGACTAAGCCAATTCCCATCGGCTGATCGGCCGCTTCCGCTTCTATTCTAGTGGGCTTTTTCCACACGGGCCTTTTCTTTCTACCAATATTTGACGCTGGAGTAATCTAATGGGGGGG
>NW_021205338.1:0-970 GCF_002162155.2 Triticum dicoccoides
CCAGGCTGACGCAATAATTGATTTTCTGGAATTAATCTAATATAGGAAAATTCCAGAATATAGTTTAAACTTTAAAAATTCATAACTTTTTTTCTGTAACTCCAAATCAGACAAATTATATATGAAAAATGATCAGAAAAATCCAATCTATCCATCTGTACTATTTTCATGCATGATTAAACAAGTTAACCTGATGTTTAATACAGAACAAGGAAAAACACTTTAAAGGGCCATGTTTGAGTTTGAAATTTGAATCTTTGATTCAAATTGGTTCAAACCCTTCTGGTCTTAGTTGCATTAGCCCAACACACTCATATTGCTATGTTTCATGCATGCATCATATTGTTGCACATTGTTTGGTGATGGTTGTGTATCGGTGTTCTTTGCGGCAGGTTCTGCCTCCGAGGAGTACCGTGATTACCCTAACGAAGAACCATATCAGTGCATCGAACCATCAGGCAAGCAACCAACCATTTGATCATATCGATACAATCCCATGTTCTCGCTCCTGCTCTCTTTTACTACATTAAGACAACGCGTTTCAAACTGCTGTGTGCTACGGTAGTTGAACCCACTTCCTCTGCATGACCTGTCATTGCCACAGTAACTAGATGAAACCCACTAGCATGTGTAGGAGTTGATTGAGCCATATGAATGTGTTGTTCCTACCTTGCTATGCCTGCTATGCTTAGAGTCGTGTCAGGTCTGGTTCATCTGGGTGATGGGCTAGAGTGAAATGATTATGTCGGTAATGAGAGTGATGTGGTGAACACGATTTGGTAAAGGTATCGATGAGAGGCCATGTAGGAGTACATGGTGGGTTGTTTCATTGAAGCCGACCTTAAGCACTGAGATCTGTATGTGTGATTTAAGAATCAGCTACTACCATGCATTGGGCCCGAAACCAATGGACCCTCTCGGCTTCTTATTCACCCTAGTTCTCCGTCCAGGAGTTGCAAGTAGTTTCTGG
>NW_021205339.1:0-947 GCF_002162155.2 Triticum dicoccoides
GTGAAACCCTCAGAATCATTTTTGAAAATGACCCAAATAAAAATTTCTCCAAAAGGGTCCAAGAAAATGCTCATGTTGCTCTCTGAAAATATTGGACAGAGATAAAAATCAAACCAATATTTTTAAGAGCTCATAGGTATTTATTTTGGGCATTTGGAATTAATGCATAAATATTTGCATTGGAAATATATTAGTTATATATATTAATATATGTCCAAAAATTATGCCACCTGTTGGGGAGCTCTGGAATAATATATCTAGCTCCTGCAAAAATTGGCATAAGGTAATAAAATGATTTAATATGTTATTTAAATCAAAACAAATGTCAGAAATTAGAAAACGGAAATAAATAAAAGGGAGAAGCTTACCTGGGGCTCCTCCCTGTGCAGCCCAGCCAGCTGGCCGGCCCAGCCAGCAGGCGGCCCAGCCCGTCTCCCTCCTCTGTCGTCTTCGTCCTCGACAGAGGGAGGGGAGTGTGCCCGGCGCGCGCGCGCGCCACCGCGCCACGCCACCAGCTCGCCTGCCTGCCTGCCCCTCCCCTCCTCGTCTGGATGGCCTGGAACGACGCCACGCCCTCCCCTGCTCTCTCTCACTCTCCCCCCGGTTCTTCCTCTCCTCTCCCTTGCTCTCCCTCTCCCGTGTCCGAACGCCACCATCGCCGCCGTTCGCCATAGCAGCCGCCACCGGCCTCCCCTCGCCTCCCCGACACGCTCCCCAGCTCCGCCGCGACCCCCTCTTCCTCCCCACCAAGCCAAGCCCCTCGGGAAGCTCTGCATCGCCTCCACGCCATCGTCTTCGTCCTCGACCGCCGCCGATGGTCGCCGTCGATTCGCCGCCGTTCGTGCTTCCCCGAGCTCGCTGACCCTCCCTGCATGATCCCCGTGAGCCCCTGCTTCGTTTCCCCCTAACCCCATGTTCGATTTCGAGCTCTAGCCGCCCCTCTACCG